>NC_134859.1:105012500-105227500 GCF_049852395.1 Peromyscus maniculatus bairdii
TTCCCTGGTGAAGGTTTTTCTTGTGATTATGTTTTCTTGCTTTTTTGTATGTCTTGCAACTTATTTATTTGCCCTCAAATCATGCATTAGAAAAAAAAATTGAAAAACAAACTTCAGATTTGCTTCATTGTTGGCTACAAGTGATTTGAAAGTAGGATCGGGTCTCTCCCTGAAGTCAATATGTAGGAGAGAAATGGATGGTTTCCAGAAACTTCCATGTGGGTGGAATGTACTTCCATGCAAGGGCACGTACGAAAATTGGAGGATGTAGTAGTTTGCAAGAGAATTGCCCCCATGGGCTCATATGTTTGAATGTTTGGACCACAGTTGGTGGAACTGTTTGGGAAGGATTAGAAGGTGTGGCCTTGTTAGAGGAGGTGTGTCACTGGGAGTGGGATTTGAGGTTTTAAAAGCTCATGCCACTTTCAGCTCCCTCCCTCCCTCCCTCCCTCCCTCCCTCCCTCCCTCCTTCCCCCCATCTCTCCCTCTGCCCCCTGCTACTTGTGGATCAGATGGAAACTCTTACCATGCCAGCCATGATAGCCATGGGCACATTCTCTGAATCTGTAAGCAAGACTCCAAGTACAAGATTTATTTTATAAGTTGCCATGGCCATGGTGTCTCTTCACAGCAATAGAACAGTAACTGAGACAGATTCTGTGGAAGTTGGTGTAACCACCCAGGTGCCATCGCTGCAGAGAGCTGGGTGGTGACATCCCGAAGCATTGGTTGTTACAGATGTGAGCAGTGGAAGTCACTAGATGTCATCCTGCTCACAGTTATTGTCTGTCAGAATGACTTTTAAATGACCTTGAAAATTCTCTTGACACCCCTCCCCCACTCCAATCCCACTGGCTGCAGGCAACTGCAGTTCTTGTGAATTCAAAACACATTAAAATCCCCAGCTTCCACCTGGGCAGGCCCAGGCTGGGAGGCAACCCGGGATTCACCCTCAGAAACCTGGCCCTGATCTCTGTGTCTTGGCCTCCATTGTAATGGGGGCCTCCACTGACTCCCTGCCCAGATTCCTCCAGAATGTTCTGGCTTTTGTCAGTTCGAGGCAGGCCTTGGCAACTGTGGAAGCAGAGGGGGTGTGTGTCTAATAAAGTCAGAGCTCTGTAATTTAGCAATTACTGAAACCCACACTTGTAATTTAGGGGGTTTCTTGTAATTCTTTGTACTCTTTATCTCTCTTTGAACAAATGTGCAGTTTAATAGCTTCCTCCTCCCTGCTCCCAGGCTTGGTATTTGCCGCCCATCCCCCACTTGGCTCCAGTTCACGGAAGTGTCTAGATTGTGTGGAAGCCACTCTCTAGGGCTCCAGAAGGTTCATTTAACGACCAGCATCTCCCAAAGTCGCTGTGCTAGCTCCTGGCAATCAAGCATTGCCTCCAGGGCTCTGAGTTCAGGACTCAGGCTGAGGGTCAGGTTGATGCTGTGACCTGCCTCCTGCAGGGTCCAAGGTCGGTCATTCCATCGCCGCGCCTGGGACTTCTGACCCTTCGCTCAGTCACTTACTAAATAATTCGGCTTTGAGACTCTGTGGGGAGCCTGAACTATCAAGGATGGGCTTGTCCTCTCTAGAGGTGTGGGGTCTACTGGAAAAAGGGATGGATCTCTGTCAAGGGTGTCACAGGTCACAACAGAGCCAGAACCCAGCGCTATGGAAGCCAAGGGAGCCGCCTCTGTGAGGATGAGGTATGAGAGAAGATGGGAGTCTGGTGTGGAGGAGAAAGAGGGACTGAGCCTGAGAGGGAACCACCTGAGTACATGGAGAGTCAGACTGGAAAGCCTCTAGAAGCTGTAAAGACAACCTTGGGTTGAGGATGTGACTCAGTTGGTTGAGTCCATGCATTAAGTTCTGGGTTCAATCCCCAGTGTTCCCTGAGTGTGGCGGCAGGCACACACCTGTAATCCGGGACTTGGAAGTTAGAGACAAGGTCTTTCCCTCCATTATGGACTCTAGCCCTCTGGAACCCTGTGCCAAAATAAATTCCTCCTTAAGTTTGCCTTTGGCCATGGCATCTTGTCACAGCCACAGGCAAGTGACTAATACGATTAGATTGGTTTACATGGTACAGTCTGAGGAGTTTGACAGCAGCTGAGTCCCGTCAGACGGCCTGAGAACCTCTCAGTTGCTGGGTCATTGAGGCTGGTGCCGCAGCCGTGGGGGTAGCCCTGCAGCGGCCGCCTCCCTCTGAGGAGGCCAATAGTTGCTCAGTCCACAAGACTGGTTGCCTCAGCAGTTCCTGGGTGGGAGGATTCCGCAGAACTTCTGGTCTTCAGTCCACAATGGAAGACCAAAGAAGCCAGTGCTAGTGAGTGAAGGATCAGCAGCGGCAGCGCTAGAGTAGATGAACTCAACAGTGAGAATGAAAGTCACACAGGCAAAATAGTGAACCCATCCAATATGTCAGAGCTCACTGCAACCCACCCCACTGCAGGAAAGGGTTAGGATGCCCATGTCCCTCAAAAGCACACAGGGGCATGTATCCATGAAAACAATGCACACACATGTACTATATTTAAAAATAATTTATTTTGAAATCATATACCTATACTCATCACACACAGATATGGGGATATCTGTTGTGAAACTGGCTTATACCGAGGAAGCACATGATTTGAAATCATTCTTCTGGAGACCTGAGAGCCAACGGATAACACTTTAATCTCAAAGCCAGCAATCATGAGGCACAGGGGTCAAGTCAATCCAAGGACAGGAAGAGTTTGCAGGAGGAGGAATTGGTCTTTTCTTTAAAGATTCACTCATTTTATTTCATGTATATGGTGTTTGCCTGTGTGGATGTATGTGCACCATGTGTGTGCCTGGTGCCCTCAGAGGTCAGAAGAGGGTGTTGGATCCTGTAGACAAATTTCTAAACAGTCTTATTAAATAAAAAACACGGAGCCAGATGTAGGGGTGAAAACCTGAGAGATCAGGGAAATAGGGAAAGCCACAGCTAACCTCACCTCACCAACTCCGCAGCTTCCAAATGCCATGACTTCCTGTCTACCCACATCTATATGCCTTCCTGTTCTGCCATCTGATTTGCTCTCTCTGTCCAGCTACATCACTTCCTCTTCCTGCCCAGCTCTGTTACTTCCTGTCTGTCTCCAGACCTCCATGGTAAACTAGTGTTGGAATTTTAGGCGTGTGCCATCATGCCTGGCTCTGTTCCCAGTGTGGCCTTGAACTCACAGAGATCCAGACAGATCCCTGCCTGACAAGTGATAGGATTAAAGGCATGTGCTAACAATTCATGACTTTTGTGTTTACTTATAATGGCTGGCTTTTTCCTCTGATCTCCAGGCAAGCTTTATTTATTAGAGTACAAATAAAATATCACCACAGATCCTCCGAAACTAGAGTTACATTTGGTAGTGAGCTGTCGTGCGAGTTCTGGAAACCGAATTCTGGTCCTCTACTGGACCAGCAAGTGCCCTTAGCCACTGAGACCGATCTCTAGTGCCTCCCACACTCTTTTAAAGATAGGGTTTTCCTTGTCGCCCTGGCTGGCCTGGGACTCATATTCATAGGGATCCAGCTGCCTCTACTTCCCAAATGCTGAGATTTGAGGTATGCACTGCCATGTCTGGCTTGAGGAATTAGTTCTTAGCTGGGGGCGGGTCATATTTTGTTGCAGGCAGCCTTCAGCTGGTGGGACAAAGCCTGGCTATGTTAGAGAGGGCAGTCCTAACACAGTCTCACAGAAATGCCAGGAAAAGCTCAGATGACTATCTGGGAATCTTGTGTCCCAGTCGCACATAAAACAAACTATCGCAACACCCAGGAAACGCCTGGCACTTTTCAGACTTGCTTGGAAGAACCCCTAATACTCAAACACAGACCTTGGAGCTGAGCCTGAGGTAACTCCGGAATTCCAACTCATATTCAGATCAAGGAAAGAAAGGGGAACTAGGGTGCTGGTACCTGTAATCCCAGTCCTGGGGATGCTGAGGCAGGAGGCTCATGAGTTTGAGGTCAGCCTGGGCTACTATGGTATTATCTTGCCATCCTGGGCTACTCTGGGAGTATCTTTTTTTTTTTGAAAATTTCTCTCACCTACCCTCAGAGACTGAACCTTTGCCAGACTCTGCTGCCAAGCTAATAATGTACCTTGGAATTATTTAAGACTGTGTGCTTAACCCTGCTGTCCTACTCTGTGCTTGGCCTAAGTTTAGCCAGACAGTGGTGGCGCACGCCTTTGATCCCAGCACTTGGGAGGCAGAGGCAGTTGGATCTCTGTGAGTTTGGGGCCAGCCTGGGCTACAGAGCTATTCCAGGACAGCCAGGGCTACACAAAGAAACGAGAGAGAGAGAGAGAGAGAGAGAGAGAGAGAGAGAGAGAGAGAGAGAGAGAGAGAGAGAGAGAACACCAATCTCACTGTGCCTTGGATTTCCCATGCAATCAGCCTTTATAACAAAAATCGAATGCATGGCTTTAATCTTAAACTGTGTACTCTTCCACGCCCTGACCCTGAATAATGTGTTTGTGTTGGCGGTAACCATTTGCTGAAAGCAGCCTCAGACAGGTGTGCGCCATGACACCAGGCCGAGGGGCCCTTGACAGCATCCGAGGGCCACTTAGGGGCGGCCCCTGGCCTCGGCATGGAGTCACTCTTGGACTCCTCCTCAAGGCGCCATTTTTGTTCAGCAGACGCTCTGTTGGCAGCGTCTCCTCCCTCTGGGCCTCAGAGCAGGCAGTAGAGTTTCAAGTGGCTTCTGCAAAATATTTTGAAGGAGAACGATCTGCCTTTGGCAGTGAAGACTCTCCTGCCCAGGCCGAGGCTCAGTCCGTGGACAGAAGGCGTGCTGGAGGTGCTCTGTGCCCACAGGGCCCTCTGCCACCTCCCGGGCCTGGCTCTCGGCACAGCCGTCCAGAGAGCTCAGAATGGCTTCCAAGTGCCGTGCCAGGGGGAGAGAAGATGGCGCCTGGGCCATCCTCCTCCCTTCCTCCCTCCGAGTGGGTACCGACAGCAGTCCTCTCCTCTGGAAAGGGGCCAGAGCTTTAAACTGTACAGCAGCAGCCTCTCCAGGTGAACCTCCCCGCCACGCTCTGCCTCCCTGGGAGGCCCACTCCAGCCCCTGCCGCAGGAGATCGCTCCCATGCCAACTCTCGGGACAGAGGGAGAGTGCAGCACCAGCCAACACCTTAAGCTCTGATGAATGTGATATTCATTAGTTAGATGGGGCTCCACGCGTGGATCACCACACCCCTTCCTCCCACAGTTCCTTTTGGTCAGGATTTGCTGGGTGGATAAGAACGCCAGTCACCATCCGCCCCAACCTGACACAATGCCCCTCCAGAGGGTGATCCAGTGCCTCTGAGAGTCCGTGGTGTGAGGCGCACCACTGGGGGCTGCCTGGCATCATTATGGGCTGTCTGTCTCTCCCTACACTGGCATGGCAGGTCAGGGAGACAGACGAGGAAGATGTTTCCAGAAGAGGTGGCGATTCAGTTTGGCAGGTGTCAGGGCAGCTCTGGCCTCCTGAGGTGTCCCCCCAGGGAAGAGTCGCTGTGGCTCCCAAGCTAATGTCACCTGGTCCCTCCATGTCAAGGATGGCTGCTAATGAGCCTGCCAGGGGCCTTCCCACTGGGGGAGTGGGCAGGAGCTGTGGGGGTGCAGGGTCTGCCTGAGAGACCTGTGGGGGGGGCTGCCCCTCCCTGACAGTCCCATCCTCCAGTATGTCTGTAACATTAACCCTGGAAATCACCTTCCTGCCTCTTCCTGTCTCTTCCCAGGATACTGGGGCTTTCTGGGATATTCTCTCTGTCTTTGAAAGGTTTATTTTGTTTGCTTTTATTTTGAAATCACCCTCTAGAGCAGCGGTTCTCATCCTGTTGGGGAGGTGGTGAATGTCCCTTTCACAGGAGTTGAGTATCAGATACTCTGCATATCAGATATTTACATTGCAATTCTAGCATTAGCAACAAAAATAACTTTGTGGTTGGGGGTGACCACATGAGGAACTGTATTTTTTTAATTTTTTGAAAAAGATGTACTTATTTATGTATTTTATGTATATGAGTGCTCTACTTGCCGCACCGTGCATGTATGGGGCAGCAGATCTCATTATAGATGCTTGTGAGCCACCATGTGGCTGCTGGGAATTGAACTCTTAACTGCTGATCCATCTCTCCAGCCCCGAGGGACTGTATTAAAGGGTAGCAGCATCCGGAAGGCTGGCAAACACTGCTCTGGAGTTCCTCTCCTTGGATAGGCTAGTGGTGCTGCCGTCACCTGCCTGACGTCATCTGCCTGACACAGTCTCAGCCAGCCCTCCCCACCTCCTGCAGCAGTGGTGGCCTTTGGTGTTGCTGAAGGCAAAGTGCAAGATCGGCTTTGCACCACCCCCAAGTTCATGTCTGAAATCCTTGACTCGGGCCTCCAGGACGGACAGGGTGGGGGGATGGCTTTGCAGAAGGTAATCAGGGTGAACTGAGGCTCTCATTCTCGCAGGACTGATGTCTGCATAGAGCAGATTATGACAGACACCCAGAGGTATGACCAGTGAAGACCCAGGAAACAGAGGAAAGGGACAGAGAGCTCCAGGCCTAGGGACGGCCTGAGTCACTCCCGTGACGCTGTGACCTTGGGAAAATGTCTGTTGTGCCACACGGATGGTGATGTTGGAGTGTGGTTAGGCTGTCCTGGTACACAGATGCAGAAGTTGTTGGACAAAAGAAACCAAAGCTTGCTCTTTAAGACACCTCCCAGAGCCAGGCGGATCTCTATGAGTTCGAGGACAGCCTGGTCTACAGAGCAAGATCCAGAACAGACACCAAAACTACACAGAGAAACCCTGTCTCAAAAAAACAAAAACCAAACCAAACCATACCAACCAAACAAACAAACAAAAAAAAACCTGAAAAGAAACCTACTGCCATATAAGCTAACTAAGAATTTAATAACCATAAAGAGTTTGAAGGGGAGGTGTCCTACATGGGTGCATGATGCTGTCCCCAGAAGTCATGGGTTTTTAGACAAAAACTCAGTACCAGGTACAGAGCACCTCCATGACTTTTGTTTTGTTTTGTTTTGTGTTTGTTTATTTTGCCAGAGAGGTCCCAGTTCAGGATATGTCCATTGCACTTGGCTGTCCCTCAGAATTAGATGGGAATAGCCTGCTGCTGATGACACTAAATACTTTGGTTTCAGGACACAGAGAAATCCAGCTGGAACTGAGCTGGAAGTGTCCTCTCTGATGGCTAGCTGGTACAGTGCTCGGAGGTGCTATGCTGAGGCAGGGGGATTGGGATGGGGAGAGCCAACAAAGGCCTTTCCCAGAGAGGCCCTGAGCTACAGCGCCAGCTTGCCAGGCGAAATGTGCCTGTCTCAGTTACTGTTCTGTTGCTGTGAGGAGACACCACGACCAAGGCAGCTTATGAAGGAAAGTATTCCCTGGGGACTCACTTATAGTTTCAGAGTGTTAGTCCATGATCATCATGGTGTGGTGGCAGTCAGGCAGGGTGGCATGATGCTGGAGAAGTAGCTGGGAGCTCATGTCCGATCAGGATGTTAGAGAGAGAGAGAGAGAGAGAGAGAGAGAGAGAGAGAGAGAGAGAGAGAAACGGGCAGAGAAAGGGAGAGAGAGAGATGGGGAGACTGGGCCTATTGAAACCACAAACCCCTGGTGACACACCTCCTCCAACAAGGCCACACCTCCTAATCCTTCTCAAACAGTTCCACCATCTGGGGCCTACAGTGGCCATTTTCATTCAAACCCTCACAGTGCCCATGGTATAATAGTGGCATGACTGTTAGAGGAATAATCTGCTGTTTCTAATTGAACTTGAGGCTTACTCCACAAGAGGAAATCCATGTTTGGTACTGTAAGACAAATCAAACCCTCTGAATTGTGAAGTCATGGACCTTAGCTGGAGACCTACTGCTGTTGTTTGCTAAATCAGTATGTTTCCAGACTGCCTTCTGAATATGTCTATGTCCATGGCTAGTGTTGCTTTGAACCTTGGGCACAGATTTTTTTTCTGCAGTGTCCAAAAGTTAATGTAGAGACTTATATCTGGTCATACCAGCTGTGCCTGTAATCCCAGCACTCGGGAGGCAGAGGCAGGTGGATCTCTGTGAGTTCTAGGACAGCCTGGGCTACACGGAGAAACTCTGTCTCAAGAAAACTTCCATGTAGACACTTGAGAGGAACCCTAATTCCGACCACAACCACCCACTCATGACAGCAGAGATTATAGTGTTGGTCAGTCAGCATTGCGGATGTACCCATGTCTTTCATAGACAGTTGGCATTCACAGAGGCCTCTTCAGTTGACAGAGACTGGTGGTGAGGCCGACAGCTGGCGGCTCTTCTGCTCTTTAGATTTCAAAGGTTCCGTGACGGTCCTTACCACCTGCCAGGGAGTCCTACTCCACTCCTAGACTCGAGGGTCCCTGGAGGCACTATACTTGTTACAGCTGAAATCTGAAATGTCCACACAGGCTCATGGGGACCAAACAACCTTTAGAAGATGAGGCCTAGCTGGGGGAGGTGGGCATTGGGGAGGGGCTTTGGAGGTTACAGCCCTGGCTCTGGCCATCTCTCTCTCTCTCTCTCTCTCTCTCTCTCTCTCTCTCTCTCTCTCTCTCTCTCTCTCTCTCTCTCTCGTCTGACCCACGGTGACTTGAAGAGTCTTTGCCACAAGATCTGTCTCCGTAAACTCACTGAGATGGACTGGAACCCTCGGAAACCATGAAATCAAATTAAACTTCCTCTCTTTGAGCTGCACCTGACAAAGTAGTTGGTCACCGAGACACAGTGTCTGCCACGTCCCTGGCCCGGCCTGCCAGAACCTGCGTTCATGGAAAGGCTGAGAGCAGCCAGGAAAGCAGGTCCTGCTCTACAGTCACTGGGCTCAGCAAGCGCCATGGCTCTGTGTGTTGTGTAATATCTGATGCCCTTAAAAAATTAAAAATAAGGCTTGATCTACAGAGCAAGTTCCAGGGTAACCAGGGATACACAGAGAAACCTTGTCTCAAAAAACTAAAAAAAGAAAAAAATGAAAAACAAAAATAAATAAATAAAAATTGAAAAATAAATAAATAAAAAGAAAAAAATCCTCCACACTGGGCATTTCAGGACACAAAGCCATCTGCCTACAGAGTCACGCATCAGGAAAGACATTATGGCTCTAAACTGACAGGGAAATTTTGCTTTAGGAAGTCTTTGGTACAAATCTACTCACAAATATGTTCAAAATGGGGCCCAATTGACAACCCCCTGGCCTGTCAAAGGTTCCACACTCTGGGCCTCTGCGCTCCCGCCTAGACATCACTCCAGCGTACAGATTTCCCAGCATGCTGTGCTGCAGACCACCTGCAGCTCGGGAGGGGCATGACCCTTTGACTTTGGAGGTCCCCTGCCACCCATCTCTGCTGTCTCAGTGTCCACAGGTCACTTGGGAGAGGGAACAGATCATTACATCTGTACCGGGGTTTGCCCTCTTGAGAGAGAGAGAGAGAGAGAGAGAGAGAGAGAGAGAGAGAGAGAGAGAGAGAGAGAGAGAGAGAGATCACCAGGTGGGCACAGGAAGCTCAGGCGCTGGCTTCCCCCAGCCTGCTTCAGGCTGGCTCAGGGGGGTGGGGAGTCACCTCTCCTCTAGAGGCCCAGGCCTTGCTTGGCCCAGAGCCACCCCTGAATGATAGAGTCAGAATAAATAGAGAACCCTGACACCGAGCTTGGCCTGGGACCTGCCAGAGGACCTTCTTGGCTTGGCTGGCTGGAGAGGGTAGGTAGAAGATCTGCCTGAGGTCTCCGGGGTCTCCATGGTACTCTCATGGGACAAAAACAGTGGGTTTGGTCAGTGAGGAACGAACTGGAACCTGGACACCACCCCTGGCTGGAGTGCAGGGTTGGATGTAGTATAAATAGTGCTCGCTCGGAGCCACACCTGGACTGTTCTTGGCTGTACCCCTTCAGGGGCTGGGTCAGCCAAAAAGCCCCTGTGAGGGGCTCAGTGTACCCTTGGTCACCTTAGAAGAAAACAAAAAAGTGAAGTCTTTGCCTGGGGATGCTGTATCCCTCTCCATCAGAATGGGAAGAGATGGGGGAGGGGCATGTGTTACCAGGGAGCCTGTGTGTGTGTGTGTGTGTGTGTGTGTGTGTGTGTGTGTGTGTGTGTGGTGTGTGAGGAGCCAGTGTTCGTTAGTTTTAAACAGAGCCTGAAGGGAGTGAGGCTGCAGGTTCCTCTCTGCTGTATATTTGTCTTTTTAAAATTAAAAATAATTCCCTTTGGCCAGGCGGTGGTGGCGCACGCCTTTAATCCCAGCACTCGGGAGGCAGAGGCAGGCTGATCTCTGTGAGTTCGAGGCCAGCCTGGTCTACAGAGCGAATTCCAGGAAAGGCACCAAAACTACACAGAGAAACCCTGTCTCGAAAAAAAAAAATCCCTTAATTTTTAGTGTATAGTTTTTTGCCTGCGTGGATATCTGTATACCACATGGGTTCAGTACCCATGGACGCCAGAAGAGCAAAAGAGGGGGTTGGATGCCCTGGGACTGGAGTTATAGACAGTGGGTGCTGGGAACTGAACCAGGGCCTCGGCCAGAGCAGTCAGTGTTCTTAACCGCTGAGCCGTCTCTCCAGCCTCTGTATATGTGTCTTTACATTAACACAAGAAGATTACTCAGACTGTAATAAATCTATATTACAGGGAAGTCCAACAGCTCCAGTGGCGATAAAAATTAATTCTTTATCCTAAATGTTATTAGACAGCTTTTAAAATGAATTGACTGGCGGTTGGGTTCCCAGTTTGGGCCATTATTAGTAATTAATGTAATCAAACAGCATCATTCATAATGTTGTCTCTCTGGCTCCAGCCCCATTGGCCAGCCACTGCGGGTGTTGCGTTGGGAACTGGATCTATGAAATGCCTGGACTGTAGCTGGGACATGAATAAAGTCTTGCCATGTAGCCCAGGCTGACCACAAACTCAAGGTCCTCCTACCTCAGACTGCTAAGTGCTAGGTGTACAAACATGCATTGCCACACCTAGCTTTGAAAGGCTGTGTTCTACCTACCTATCTGTCTATCTATCTATCTAACATCTATCTTTTCATCTATCTCTCTATCTATTTATCTCTCTATCTATCTATTGGCAGGGGGAGGGGTCTGAGGATCTGATGATAACTAACCTAGAACAAGCTTTGTGGGTGAGGATGACCTTGAACTTCTGATCCTCCTGCCTTAGATCCCCAAGTGCTGGGGGTGTAGGTAGGTACCAGCATGCCCAGATTTGAAAGACAGTTCGTTGAGGATGTTTGCTTGTTTTTAAGCTAGGTCTCATGTAGCTGGGGCTGCCTTGAAGCAGGCTGTGCAGGCGAGGGCAAGCTTGGGCTTCTGATCCCCATGACCATTTCCCAAGTACTGGGATTACAGCTGTGCACCCCTACACCCAGTTTATGCTGCACGGGCACTCAGACCCAGGGCTTTATTCACGGCAGGTGAGCTCTTTGCTACCTGAACTATGTCCCCAGCCCAGGGACTGTGTTCTTGGAAACATGATGTCTCTGAAAGGGACCTGCTGACAAGACCTCTGCCATTTGTTTGGAGGGAGACACCCGATTTAGCTAAACCAGGTGACTAGCAAGTCCTGGGGATCCTCCTGTCTCCACTTTCCTAGGCCAGAATTACAGGTGTGCACCACTGCGCCCAGCTTTTTCCGTGGTTGCTGTGGCTCTGAACTCAGGTCGTCGTGGTGCTGATATGGTAAAGGCTTCACCAACGGAGACATCTCCAACACCTCTAAAAAGTTCTTGAATTCAGGAGGCTTCAGGGAGAACAGACTTCCTTCAAGCCTGTCCTCACCCAGGGGAGGGGCTCAATGTTTGCTGACACCTTGATCAATATTTCAGGAGCATGTAATTTGTAAGCGCCCTTCTTCCTCTGCCTCCCGCAGCAGCCCTCCATCACCCTCAGCACAGCCTGATGGCCTCACTCTGGTTTATAAGGCCCTGCCGGAACTGTGGCTCCTCCCTTGCCCATTCCCGCCCTGCGAGTCTGTACTGTAGTTTCCCAACAACAGCTGGCCTCACTCTGCCCGGCCGCGCTCACAGGTGTTTCTCCACTAGGCTCCCCTCTGGTCGATGTCCTTCCTCCCTCTGCCGCTCATCCTTTCTGTCCTAAATGAGCCTGTGTGGCTCCTCCTGCTTTTGCAGGTGAGATAGTTGGGCATAGCCAGAGCCTGCCTGGAACAGTCTGGGTCACGTCCAGGGAAGGCCTGTGTGAGGCTCTCGCTGTTCTCTTAGCTCTGGTGGACTCTGGCAATGATGGGCAGAATGAATTCCCTTCCACAGAGATGGCTCGTCTGTCAGAGGGAGCTCCAGCCGTCACTGGTGTCTGGCTGCCCATCTCGGACATGTGGCTCTTTCTCTTCTGTCCCTTCGCATGTTGCCCCCTCAGCCATTCTCAGCCTAGCCATGGGATGTGTGGCTTGTCACTGGACGTGGAGTTAAACTAGAAATTTCCAGTCCCGGTGCAAGTGGGCCTGACAGTGAAGTGGCCTCGGGGACCCTGATGGAGATGTTCACACGGTTCCAGTGCGGGCTGACCCTGCCGTGGGCACCTGCTGGGACCAATTACAATCTCTCTGTCGGGCCAGGGCTCATTTGCATAAACTCTCATCCCCAGGACATTTTTTTCCAAGAGGCTTCCTGCTCTGCACTAATTAAAGAAGACTTTCAGGCTTCTTTGCCCATCAGGGCTCAGTCCATGTCTCCAGCAGGTGCCCCACGTGGCCTCTGCTCTTCTCCACAGCTCTGGCTGCTTGGAATTGTTTGAGATGTGTGTGTGTGTGTGTGTGTGTGTGTGTGTGTGTGTGTGTGTGTGTGTGCACGCACTGCTCATTTCCTCCAAGACTCTCGCCATGCCTGAAGGATAGACCTGCCTCTGGGGTTGTTGATTTATTGGCATTGCAAATCCAACACCTCGCCCATAATGTGGTTTTTGTTCAATGAAGAAATTTTCTGAAGAGGTGACCCACTCAATACAAATGCTTCTTGTGCAAGCAGATCCCTGGCACCCGTCTAAAAGCCAGCACGGTGGTACATGTCTGTGACCCTGTACTAGGGGAGTGGAGACAGGTGGGTCCCTGGAGTTCGCTGACCAGAGGACATTTCAGGTTCGAAGAGAGACCCCTATTTCAGAAGAAATAAGGAGAAAGGGTTGGAGAGATGGCTCAGTGGTTAGGAGCCCTTGCTGTTCTTCCAGAGGACCTGGGTTTGGGTCCCAGCACCCACATGGTGGCTCACAGGTGTAACTCCAGTGCCAGGGAATCTGATGCCTGCCCTCTTCTGACTTCTGTGGGCATCGGGGATGTGTGTGGTGCACACATAGACATAGAGGGAAAACACTCATTCACATAAAATAAAGCAATAAAAAAGTAAGGGGAGAAAGACTGAGGGAGACACCCCATACCAGCCAACCAGTCAGTCCCCTCTGTAGTCCATGACCACACACACACACTCACACACACACACACACACACACACACACACACACACACACACACACACAGCAGGGGGATTTCTTTGCGGGACCCTCCTTCCCCTGAGCCCCTTGAGATCCAGGATCCACCTGACACTTGTGTAAAAGGCCGTCCAGCTCTGGCTAGCCGGTCTCTCACTAGGAGGCCTCTTTGCCTGCGTCCCAGCCCCTCCCCCACAGGAGCTTACAGCCCGAGCGGCCACAGGAAGACTTCAGTTCAAGAAGTTCAAGGAGAGGTTATTTCTATTTTTGGCAAGTTGAACATTGGAAGGCAACCTCCCAGGAAGCTACGCGCTTAGGTTGGAGGTTAGTGCCTATCGATGGAGTCGCCCGAGTTTTCCGTAATTCTTCATCCTTTTTTATTTCTGCAGAGGTTCAGCCATCCTGAGGTTAGGCTTAGGACAGGAGCAGGTGCCAATTGTCGTAAAGGAAGGAAGGAGCCAAAGGTCCCTTTGAGATAATCCTGGGAATTGATTTTGGGGCCTTGGAGAGGTTATTGTGAGGGGGTAGTGCCCTCTGTCTGAGTCTGAACTCCAAGGCGAGCATGTCCATGCTCCCATTCCTTCAAGGGCCATGCCTGCGGGTGTGGACTTGGTGATTTAGTGACCCAGGATCTACAATTTTTCGAGGCACTGTCGTGGTTCCAGGGACTTGGCGGGAGGTTCCACACCTTCGTCAAAGCAGAGGGCCCCCAGAGCCGCAGGGGGAGGCAGCATTTTGATGGTGTGAACAAAGTTGGCTCGCCCTTGTGAGGAGTTACAGACACTCTGCTAGTTTAGGGATGGATTCCAGACCGTTCTGCCTTCCTAAGAATCCCAGCCTAAGGAACTGGGGCAATTCACGGAGTGGCCACGGGGTGGCAGTAGGGAATCAAAAGCCCTGCTGGCGTTGGCGGAGCCTTAATCTTCGTTTGAGATTTCCAAAGCTCCTGGAAGCTTGCAGCCCCATGCCGGCTCCGCCAGAGCGCTCCCCTAATTTAATCGCCTGTCCACCGAGCTGGGAACAAGCCTATACCATCCTTTCAGCCTGGGCAGTTCCTACTGTTCCGAGGCTGTCAAGTTGTTTAGTAGCTGGGCCGGGAACATGCTGATAAAACAGTTAATTTCTATGTGCTGTTGCAGCGTAATTGGATGAACATGAAAGCAATTAAATATTAAAACATACAAACAAATAACCAAGTCACCGTAATTAGCCAAAGTTTGATCACTGTCATATTTATTTAGGGAGAGGTGATATGTCTCAGCAGGTGACATTTTAAATACCCCGGGCCACTCTGGGGTTGTCTTTGGAGAATGCTGAATTATGTAGGGAGAATTTAATTAAACCCTGTTGTAAATCAGCTGTGATGACAGGGGAATGACAGCCACATGTTGAAAAGAGAATTAGTCCACAGCAAGGGATATTAATTAACTCTTTTTCTGAAGGCCTCTGGCTCAGAGTGGCATTCAAAAAAAAAAAAAAATGCAGCCCTTTGACGCAGGAAGGGGACCATGCCTGCTATTTTTACAACCACCATCATGATTTATGGATTGAGTTTCTTCAACAGTCGGTGTGGCTGTAGACACATTCCATACACCGGTATTAAACAGTTCCCTCCCAGGAGCTCTGGCTGCAGTGTGAGGGGGGAATGCAGGGAGAGGGATGCAGTGTGAGGGGGAATGCAGGGAGAGGGATGCAGTGTGAGGGGGAATGCAGGGAGAGGGATGCAGTGTGTGAGGGGGAATGCAGGGAGAGGGATGCAGTGTGAGGGGGAATGTAGGGAGAGGGATGCAGTGTGAGGGGGGAATTCAGGGAGAGGGATGCAGTGTGAGGGGGAATGCAGGGAGAGGGATGCAGTGTGAGGGGGAATGCAGGGAGAGGGATGCAGTGTGAGGGGGGATGCAGGGAGAGGGATGCAGTGTGAGGGGGGATGCAGGGAGAGGGATGCAGTGTGAGGGGAGAATGCAGAGGGAGGGATGCAGTGTGAGAGGGAATGCAGGGGGAGGGATGCAGTGGGGGGAGGAAATGCAGGGAGAGGGATGCAGTGTGAGGGGAATGCAGGGAGAGGGATGCAGTGGGGGGGAAATGCAGGGAGAGGGATGCAGTGGGGGGATGCAGGGAGAGGGATGCAGTGTGGGGGGGAATGCAGGGAGAAGGATGCAGGAACCAAAGCCCACTTGAAGATTTCGGCTCCCGAGGATCCGAGGATCCACACAGAGGCCAGAAAGGAAGTACAGCCTTGAGCCTCTGGGAGAGAGCCAGAAACTGGGTAACCTGACCCATACCTGTGAGGAAGGAAAGGGAGTCAGGAAGACATAGTCGCCTGTATTCACAGGGCTCCTGAGGGACAGTTCCTGTGCAGTACACCCAGCCAGGGGGTCAGGGCCACTCCTAAACTTTAAAATGCAGAAGCTCAGGGTAAGATGAATGGGGAATGGTAAGATCTGTTCTGAAATCCTATGGAGGTGGAGAGCTGCCTTTGTTCTTGGGTGACAGGTTGAAGCAGACATGTTAAAAGCCCAGGAGGTCAGAGCACTAGCTAAGAGCTAAAAACCCCTTCTTACCCCTCACTGCCACTGCTGTCCTTCTCCTCAGTCGGTAGAGCATGGAGGCACACGCCTTCAATCTCAATACCAACCATAGAAGACCTGGAGGTCTGTACAGACAGGCAGTGATGAGGAGGTCATGTGGTTGGGTTTACAATCAATGAGAAGGCAGAACAGAAAGTCAGTAAAAGGACAGACATACAGGAAGTAGGTCTCTTTCTGAGGGGAAGGACAGCAGCAGCAGTAAGGGTAAGAAAGCGTTTTTAGCTCTTAGCTAGTGCTCTGACCTCTTGGGCTTTAACTAGGCATTTGGCTCTGTGTTTCTTATCTAATAAGACCATTCATCTACATTCCCATGCCAGGTAAGGGCAACATGAGTTTCCCTAGGCTTGTAACATTGGCTTAGGTAGGAGGCTGCTCTATAAGTCACCAGCCATTCTTCCCAATCACATAGAAACCCCTTGGCAGCCAGGACATGCTACCTGAGCCTTGCAGTTGAGCTGTATCTCCGCTACTTGGGAGGCTGAGGCAGGAGGATCATGGGTCAGGGCCATCTTGGGCAACTTAGAGAGATCTTGTCTGTCTCTATCTTTCTCTGTCTCTGTCTGTCTGTCTGTCTAGAGTGCAGGGGTAGAGCACTTGCCCAGCACAAAGGGGCATGTGGCCTCCAGCATGAAATGACCCTGAAGAGCAACAAGAGCCCGGTGACTCTGACCCATGGCTTGGACATTGTCTGCACACAGGAGTTCTGAGTGCTTGTTCCGTTATTCAAAGGCCAAAGCAGCCACACAGGACCACAGACTTTTGCCCTATTGGCTACCTAGGTTCATGATGGACAATTGCATTAGCCAATCAAGAGCCCAAGAGGGCAGGATGCCAGATGTAGCAGAAACAGTTCAGTGGGTCCTGATAGCAAATGGAAATAGACTTAGGGTTTCTAGAACATTCTCGAGCATCTCCCCTTCTCTCCCACAAATAAGAGAGTTGGAACTAGAGTCAGTTTGGTTTAGCACTTAGCTTGTAGCTTCCGAGAGGCACTGGCCTGATGTCGGTGTCTCAGGAGTGTGTCAAGAAGGTTTCCAGGAGCTGGAGAGATGGCTCAGAGGTCTCTCTCTCTCTCTCTCTCTCTCTCTCTCTCTCTCTCTCTCTCTCTCTCTCTCTCTCTCTGTCCTTTCTTCATTCTCACACCCCCTGCCACAACTACAGCTGAGGGACAGACATACCTGCCAGGGCTGAGCAGGGAGGAGGTTGGGACTTCACCTTAGGAACTCCCCCGAAAGCCTGGAATGAGCCTGGGGTCTGAGCAGCAGGGAGGGGGCCTGAGCTTGTGAAATGGGTGGGTGGCCTCTGGCAGGGACGGGGCCGGGCTGGCTGGAGAGGCTGCAAATAGAAAGGTAAAAAGGTGCCCAGAAGGCAGCGAGGCTTCATCACAGGAAGCCTCCATCCAGTTCCTCACAGCTGATTTCTGGAGGGAAGTAAGGGGCTGGCTGGGCTGCGGGCTTCAGGGAGAGACATCCAGTTCTACCTGCAGGTGATACTCTACTAAGGTCCCAGATGCTGGACTGGAAGGTGTGGGCTTCTTACCGGGAAGAACCAGGGTGGCTGAGCGGCTGTGGGTTGTCTGGAACATTCAGCTTTCTGCCTTCCCTTCTGGTTCCTGTAAGAGCTCAAGTGAGAACTGGAGATCAGGGTACCATGTGGGCTGCCCTCTCTGTACTTGGGGTGGGGCAGGATCCAGCCGCCCCAGCCTGGCTTGCTCACAGGTACCCACTGACCTCATCTTAGGTCGAGGAAGAAACAGCCCCAAGTGGGTGCCTGGGAGTCTGTCTGTCTGCCAGGCTGAAGACCCCCTGCTCCTGAGGGCTGTGTGAGCTCAGGAAGGGGCAGTCTGGATCGGTGGTTCAGTTACAGTGATGGTTCCCTTGTCCCACCACTGCCCAGGGACGCAGCCCAAGGCAGGCGCTGCCCATTGGCTCTGACAGCATGGGTCACTTCAGTCACGGTCACTCTCCTGCCTCGTTCAGTTCTTCCGGCTCCGAGCAGACCGCCCTGCTGCAGGTAGGCTCTTGCAGCCATTCTCTGGCTCCACTCTCTCCCCTTGCCTCAGCCTGACGTGGGGGTTCTGAGGTCTTTGAAGAAAGGGGACCCTAGTGGTGTGGTTTGAAGGTAGTGGAGGAGTCTGGCTGGGATGAGCAGGGTGTTCAGGGGCTCCCAGGACTGGCCACCCCGCTCTACAGGGGGAACACAGTACTCTAGGGAGGGGCATCCTCATGTGTCTACATTCTACCGTGGCTTCTGAGAACCAGCCTGGGCAGAGAACCCCAGGCCAGGCTTCCAGACAGAGCACAGAGTGGGCCAGTTCACAGCATAGAGCAGACCAGTTCACAGCACAGAACAGACCAGTTCACAGCATAGAGCAGACCAGTTCACAGCATAGAGCAGACCAGTTCACAGCACAGAACAGACCAGTTCACAACATAGAGCAGACCAGTTCACAGCATAGAACAGACCAGTTCACAGCATAGAGCAGACCAGTTCACAGCATAGAGCAGACCAGTTCACAACATAGAGCAGACCAGTTCACAGCATAGAGCAGACCAGTTCACAGCGTGCAGTCTCTCTGGACCCGTTCACACCGTTTGGGGTGCACAGACCAGACTCAAACCTGCCAGGGCTTCAGTTTTCCTTCTCCTCTTACTGACTGTTTGAAGTCAGTCAGAGTGGCAGGTTTGAGAAAGGACCAGGTGCATATTTACCCTTCAGAAATGAGAGTTTCTTGACCATGGGCGGGTGGTGTTGGACCATGGTGGAGTCTCTAGGTGGGAGGTGACAGTGTCTGGCCAGAGAAACTGTGACAGAGACTTTTTAAATTTTATTTATTTATTCTTCCCTCATATATACATCCTGACCACAGTTCCCCTCTCTTCCCCTTCCAGTCCCCCTCCCCAAATCCACACCTCCTGTTTCTCTTCAGGAAAGGGCAGGCCTCCCATGGATATCAACCAAACATGGCATATCAAGTTGCAGCAAGACTAGGCCCCTCCTCTTCTCTTAAGGCTGGAGGAGGCGACCCAGTATGAGGAAAGGGGTCCTAAAAGCAGGCAGCAGAGTCCGAGACAGCCCCTGTTCCCACTGTTAGGAGTCCCGCAAGAAGACCAAGCTACACAACTGTAACATTTGTGCGGAGGGTCTGAGTCAGACCCGTGCAGGCTCCTGGTCCTTGGTTCAGTCTCTGTGAGCCCCTATATGAGCCCAGGTGAGTTGATTCTGTGGGTCTTCTTGTGGTGTCCTTGACCCCTCTGCTCCTACAATCCTCCATCATCCTCTTCCACAGGACTCCCCACACTCCACCTACTGTTGGCTGTGGGATGGTCTGTATGTCAAATTGCTCTGATTGGTCAATAAATAAAACACTGATTGGCCAGTGGCCAGGCAGGAAGTAGGTGGGACAAGGAGAGAGGAGAATTCTGGGAAGCGGAAGGCTGAGGCAGAGAGACACTGCCAGCCACCGCCATGTGAAGACGCCGGTAAGCTACGAGCCACGTGGCAAGGTATAGATTTATGGAAATGGATTAATTTAAGCTATAAGAACAGTTAATAAGAAGCCTGCCACTGCCATACAGTTTGTATGCAATATAAGTCTCTGTGTTTACTTGGTTGGGTCTGAAGCAGCTGTGGGACTGGCGGGTGACAAAGATTTGTCCTGATGTGGGCCAGGCAGGAAAACTCTAGCTACAACTGTTGGCTGTGGGTCTCTGCATGTTTCCATCAGTTGCTGCATGAGTCTCTCTGATGATTATGCTAGGCTCCTGTCTACAAGTATGGTGTTTGCTTCTACCCTGGGTCTCTGGGCTACCCAGCCTCTGGTTCCTGGCCCTCCAGGCAGTGTCATGGGTGGGTTCCCTCTTGTGGCATGGGTCTCAAGCTGGACCAGTCATTGCTTGGCCACTCCCCTAATTTCTGCTCTACTTTTACCTACATCTTGTAGGCAGGGAAAACTGTAGGTCAAAGATTTTGTGTCTGCGTCGGTGAGCCTTCCCTTGTAAAATTGCAGAGGCACTTCACTGAGAGAGGCATCTTTTAAAAAATATGTGAGAGGCAGTTGCCATGGACAGCGTGGTGCAGGGAAGTGAGAGCATGAGGTGGAGAGATCTACAGACGGAAATCCCCGTTTTCATAACCTTTCCCCAGGGACTGGGGTGTCTGTCTGTTACTGTTGCCTTTGCTGAAGGTAGAGACCTGATTTCAGAGAGAGAGACAGAGACAGGCAGACAGAGAAAGGGGGAGCATGAGCAAGCCAGGGAGGGTGTGTGAGGGGCAGTTTTAATTGTCAACTCTATACAGTCTAGAATAACTCGGGAAGAGGGTGTCAGTGAGGGATTGTCTGGATCAGGCTGGACAGTGGCTTTAACCGATGTGGGCAGACCCAGCCTGAAGGTGGGCAGCACCATTCCTTGGGTTTGGGTCCTGGACTGTGTAAGGGTGGAGAACACAGGCTGGGTAGGAGGCCTGCATGCTCTCATTTCCCCCCTGCTCTTGACTTGCGGATGTGATGATCGGCTTCAAGCTCTGAGGCTGGGACTGCCCATAATGATGAATTACAGCCTGGACTTGTGAGCTAAAATAAATCCTTTCCCCCCTAGGTTGTTCTCCCTCCCTTAGGTTTTTCCAGACAGGGTTTCTCCGTGTACCCCTGGCTGTCCTGGAACTTTCTTTGTAGACCAGGCTGGCCTCGAACTCAGAAATCTGCCTGCCTCTGCCTCAGAAGTTCTGGTGTTGAAGGTGTGCGCCGCCACCACCTGGCTTAGGTTGTTTGTTTAAAAACCACTTTAAAAAACAGATTTAAAAGTTTGAATTGTGTGTGTGTGTGTGTGTGTGTGTGTGTCATGTCATTAAACAAGAAAGGATGTGACTCGCACATGTAGAAGGGATGCTTATGGTCCCAGAGCTGTGGATTCTCCAGGATGTTGGGCTCCAGATCTCTGAGGTTGCCTCACCTTTCTGAGGACCAGGTGAGACACAGCCGGGTTGTGTGTGTGTGTGGCTGGTGGGTAGAGACTCATCCTCCTGGGCAACAGGGCTTCTGTCCATCCCTGCATTTGGAGGACAGACAGGACAGTAGTGAGGAGGTAATGGCCTCAAGCAAGGATGAGTACACTCCAGGCATTTCCCAGCGCTCATGCCTCAGGCAGACACCAGGCCACCAGGAGAACCCTTCGCTCGGAGTGGAGGGAAGGCACACATGCCTGGGCTTCTGGGCTTTGCAGACAGTTTCTTAAGCAAACATTAGAGTTTATTTATCTCGGGTCAAACTGCTCAGAGGTCAGAGGACCGGTGACTGATTTTCATTTGCAGCGAAGGGGTCAGGGGTCATGTTTTCAGGAGCTTGGATGGTCCGTTGTGGGCAGGGGAGGGGACTGACTCATGGCGGTCCGACCTCAGCCTTTCGCCCTTGGGCAGGAAAGGTGCACATGGACAGAAAGCCACGACAGGTTGCTCTAAGTAGTGCGGCACCTCCAGACCTTGCCCTCACAACAGACACTCAGCTCAGATCCCCCCCCTCCCCGCTGGATCTATTCTCCTCCCCTCCCCTTTTCTTACCCAAGTTACCACCAATCCCACGTCCTCTCAAAGTCCTTCTCAGCCCTGATGGATGGCCCCAAAGGATGCTGGCATGTCAAGATGTCTTCTCAAAACTGCCGTCTCGGGGATGTCCCCAAGCCTTAGGCAGACACAGCAGGGTCTGCAGGAGGCAGTGATGGGTGAGAGTGGGAAGATGACCCCCCCTCCCACTGATAAAATTGTTTTGATATTGGGCAGAAAAGGTTGTATAGAAAGTTCAAATGTTAAATTATGAGAGAAGTCATTGAAAAAATGACTTGAGCCAGTGTTTGGGAGGCTGAGGCATGAAGAAGGCAAGTCTGGAGCTAGCCTGGACTATGTGAGGCAGTGGTGGTGCACACCTTTAATCCCAGCACACAGGAGGCAGAGGCACGTGGATCCCTGAGTTCAAAGCCAGCCTGGTCTATAGAGTGAGTTCCAGGACAGCCAGGGCTACACAGAGAAACCCTGTCTTGGAAAACCAAAAAACAAAACAAAACAACCAAACACAAAACAGCTTGAGTGTGAGTGATTACCTGACGCGGCTTACTATATGGACTTTTTTTTTTTTTCATGTGTCCCATTTGTGGATTATAAGACATAAAATCTTATGGCTCATTTTTGTAATAAAAAGTACTTTGGGTTGGTGTGGGTATACCATAGACAACGAAGAAACACTGGACCCCTGTTAGCTAGAAAGGGGTCTAGCTAGGCTCTCACCCCAACTAGAAATTTAGAGTAGGAAATTACGCACCACTGGCCTGCCTAGTGACCTCCAGATTTGATGGGGTCTTGTACCTGATGAGCATGCAAATCCATGGACAGTTTTTGCTGAGTCACAGATACCTGCAAGTGGAAGGAACAATAAGACCCAGATGATGGGTTACATTGTAGCCTTCTTTGTAGCTGAAGCCAATGCTCAGTGGCTAAGAGCACTGGCTCTTCATGCAGGGGACACAGGTTCAATTCCCAGCAACCACGTGGGGGCTCACAATCATTTATAACAGCAGTTCCAAGGCATCTGACGCCCTCTTCTGGCCTCGGTGGCCACTGCATGCATGCGGTGCGCAGCATTAACAACTCATACACATAAAGTAAATACGAGCCGTTTTTCTAGTTGTCCTGGTAAATTTGTTGTGGATCTCAACGTGGGTTTTACCCCTCTTGTTGAATTTTTTTTTGACAGAGGGTCTCACTCTGTGGCCTAGGCTAGCCTGTGCGGATCAGGCTGGCTTCAAACTCAAAGCAGTTCTTCGTGCCTCAGCCCGGGTGCTGGTTTCACAGGCGTGGGGAGCCTTTCCTCCGCTGCTGGCTGTTGGCTGTCAGGTGTATCTCCACGATACCTAACGGCTTGGGCAGAGGTTCGTGTTTACCACCTGTGTTCCTTTTTTAATGAAATTTCTCTTTTCAAATCTTTTGCCAACTTTAAACCTGAATTTTTATTTGTTATTATTTTAGAAATGTAACCCAGACTCTGTAACCCAGGCTGGCCTAGAAATCACTATGTAGCCCAAACTGGCCTCTAATTCTTGGCCATCCTCCTCCTCAGACTCAGCCTCCCTCGTGCTGGGATTACAGGAGTAAGCTGTCATGCCCAGCTCTTCATCTTACTAAGTTGTGAGAATTCTTTCCATGTTCCACCTAGACTGAGTTCTTGAGCAGATTTATGTTTTACAAGTAGTTGCCCACTGCTTGGGACTTATTTATAATCTTAAACTCTCCAAAAGCAAGAAGACTTTTAATCTGAGTATCAGTTCATAGCTTGTTCAATCCCTAGTTCACAGTGTCCTTCTTTGCTTGGGGGCGGGGGGGCTTAAATTTCTAGGTTACACATGAAGTCTGTGTCCCGCTGGCTTTGTGTTCAGGGATCAGGGATGGGCTGAGATGTGCCTGTTTGGTTATTTTATTAGGATTTTCTATTTCACCTTTTTCTTTTTTTTAAGCAGGCAGATACTCTACATCGCACTGCCGTTTCATGAGAATGCTGTCCTTTCCCCAATGGACTGTCTTTATTCCTCTGTGGGAAAAAAGTGCCTGTGCTACACTGGCTTTGAAATCTGGATTACCAGTTAGCGAGTCTTCCATAATCTGCTTGGAATGTGTTTGGACTTTTTCGTGGTCCACGTTTTTTTTTTTTTTTTTTTTTTTTTCTTGGCCCCTGGGTCCAGCTACTGGGACAGACACTGCAGATGTTGCTGGGTTCAGGGGTTCTCTGATTCCCTGGAGTCACAGTTACAGCTGCCTCCAGGGGAAGTTAGGAAGAGTCCTGGGCCCTGTGAAGCCGGGCCAATGGCCACTGATAG
Source organism: Peromyscus maniculatus bairdii (assembly GCF_049852395.1). NCBI lineage: Eukaryota > Metazoa > Chordata > Mammalia > Rodentia > Cricetidae > Peromyscus > Peromyscus maniculatus. The sequence continues at coordinate 105,036,427 of NC_134859.1, forward strand.
ACCTTGGCCACAGCTCAGCCCGCTGGGTACCAGGTGTGCATGTGAAGCCAACCTCTGGCGCAGCGTGCTAATCTGGGGGACCGGCCTTGTCACAGCCATGTCTTCTTCCTGGGTACGGAGGGGAAGAATAGGAGAGGAGGAGAAGAGGGTCAAGGAACCAACATGGGAGAAGAGACACGAGTGAGGGAGAGAAGGAGGAAGGCAGGGTGAAGGAGAGGGAGAGGAGGAAGGAGGAAAGAGAGAGAGAAGGAGTGAGAATACGGGGGAGAGATGGAGGGCGAGGGAAGGAAGGAAGAAGAGAGGGAGAGCCAGCGCACAGGCACTCACACCCATCTTGTCCTCCGGTACCCTGATCAACTGCTGTTAAAAATAGAACCCTCTCCTTGCACAGATTCTCAAATGACACCCACCAAGTGCCCATTAACTCATCAAAGTGGCGATTCCAAATTGATTATCTCGAGTGTAAGACATAATAACATGTTCATCATGGGAAGTAATTAGCGGTGGAGTGGGCCGGTGGCTTGCCGTTGCCTCCTGGTGCTAGCTGGCGACCCGCGACCGACTGAGCTGAGCGCAGTGGCCAGTCATGTTCCAGGGAGCAGGCCATGGCGCGGGGGGGTGGGGGGGGTGGGGTGGGGGACTCGTCCCTGCTCCTCCCCCCGCCGCCAGCCTGCGGGGACAGGCAGAGCTCCTTGGAGCCTGCTCGGATGCGGATTCCCGGCGCTTCCAACTGGCTGAGCTTGGGATGCGGGGCCCTGCACAGTTGCCTTGGAAACCGAGCAGCTCCACTGCATTCCGCTGACAGGCTCCCCCCGCACCCCACCCCACCCCCCGCCCCGCAGGAAGATCAAGTGCCTCCGGAGCGCCCTTCTCCGAGTCCCAAACTTGGGTGAGTGCCCACCCACTTGGTGAGGCAGATGAAGAGATGCTGGAGGGGAGCATCTCTGGGAAAATGGCTCCCAAGGGTGCGCGGAGGAGGCAGCTTGTGAATGGGGGCAGGGCTCTGGAAGCATCCCGCCATCCTTTGGAGGGGAGCTTTGGTCCAGCTCTGTGGCACTGCTCAGCCTGTCGTTCTGTCCTCTCCTCCTACCCTCCTTGCCTTGAATCAGAAACCATCTGGAAGAGGCTAGGCTTATCCTGGTGTGTGTTGGAGGGGGTCCCCAAGCCCCCTCAAGTCTGACAAGCTCATTTCCTGCTGAGTTGCTCTCCTGGGGTCATCGCACCGCCCGAGGTCACATGGGCTGGTCTTTGGTGGGAAAACACCCTTTGCTGGCAGCCCCGTCTCAACTCCCTCAGAGAGTTAGGTGTGCCAGCTCCTTCAGAACTAGGTTCCTGTCCTCAGGGAGGCCTCGTGTCCTTTTTGACTAGAAGGGGGGGGGGGAGGCAGAGGGAGGAGAGAGAGAGAGTGGAGTGGGAGCTCTCTGCAGATTAAGCTGGGTCACTTGATAGGAGCTGGGTTGCTTTACTAGGTGGCCAAGAAGGGCCACTCTGACATTTAAACTGAAATTCGGTGACAGAGAACCAATGTTATAAAAAAATGGGACGAGGAAACTTCAGACAGACTAATGATGAGACCTCCAAGCTTGGTACATCAAGGGGCAAAGAGGGGGGGGTCTCTGAGTGGCAGGGGTGAGGCCAGCAGGGGTGAGGCCAGGGTGCAGAGCCCTGGGCTCTCCAGTGGAAGGAGCTTGGATCTGTTTCCAGGGACCATGAGAGGCCTGGAGGAGCGACCTGATGTGATTAAAGACATTTTAATTTTTTAATCGTTTAGTATATTTAATTTATTGTGAGCGTTTTTTCCTGTGTGTGTGCATGTGTGTGCCACAGTGAGCATGTGGGGGTCAAAGGGCAGCTTGCAGGAGATGCTTCTATCTTTTCACTAAGTGGGTCCTGGGGATTGAACTTAGGTCGTCAGATTTGATGGCAGGTGCCTTTATCCGAGTGGCCATCTCACCCACCCAAGGTAAGTTTTGTTTGTTTTGTTTTTGAATTGCGGTGAAATGTACATGACAGAAAGTTGATTATTTTAATCACTGAAACTATTAAGTGACTCAAACGCATTCAAAGTAATATTACTGTCACCACAGCCGCTTCAACCCTGTCCCCACGACACCCCTACCCCGTCTCTCGGCCGCCCCCACTCCACTCGTCTGAATGCGATGACTCCAGGGAGTCTCTGAGTGCACCCTGCAGCCTGTGCCCCCGACACTGACTCACTGCCCTGAGCAGAATGGCCCCCAAGTTCATCCATGTTGGGGCAAGGATTGGAACGTATGTCCTGCTTGTTTGTTCGTTTATTTGAGACAGGGGCTTACTATGTAGTGTAGGAGCGTGCAGTCCTCCTGAGTGCAGCCTTCCTGAGCGCTGGGATTACGGGCAGGGGGCACCACCACACCACGGCCAGCTTATGTAGTTCTCAGGTTCACACCACGGCTTCATGCAAGTACTCTACCAACTTACCACATCCCAAGCCTGCCATTTCATTTCTCTTCAAGTTGATATCCCACATCTGTTCTGGAGACTGGTCCATACTGCTTGTGCCGGAGAACCTGGAGCCTGGTGGCCTGATCTCCATCCTGTCAGCACTGGGAACATGAGCCTCTCTGGTGTCTGCCACATTTCTCTTCTGTAAAATGGGTAGACAGCAGTGGCTGCCGCCCAGGGTTGTGGGACCCACTGAGACATTGGACCCTGATGTTCAGGGTAGAGATAAAGTGGAGCATATACCAAAGTTGCAGGCTCCCAGAGGAGACCCGATGTTTACCAGAAGATGATTGACTTACATGGCTCAGGCACAGCAAGCCCTCATCCCATCAGGTAAGGCCTTGGGTAGCTTTCCTGTACCCTACGCCCCTGGTTCCAGCAGCCGCTCCAAATATAGCCTACTGTGGCCCTGTCCTGCATATAGTGGTCTCTTTGCTGTGGTAGTATTTCATTTCCTCTCTAGGATTTAGTGCCTTGAGTGTTTTTACATTACATTTGGTGCAGGAGTCTCGTGGAGAGCAGGTCCCCTGCTCTGTCACAGTCCAGAGGGATGGAGAAGTCTCATTGAGAGGTGGAAGGAGATTGACAGTTTCCATTAGAGGAGCATGCCACTCTGAGGATCCGGTGGGAGCTTTGTGTATACGCACGCACACACACACACACACACACATGTGCGTGCACACACACACACACACACACACACACACACACGCACACGCACCTCCAGGGCACAGGGTACCCTAGGGGAAGCCTCAGAGTGGCTCTTGAAGAGGGAGGGACTGCCCAACTGTGGAAGATGGCCGTTCTGCTTCTCTCTGGGTTTGGACAGCAGCATCCTTTGTCCATCCTGCTGCAAGCTCTGAGGGGTAGTGCACCCCAAGTTCAAATGGAGGTTCCAGTTCATTGCACAAGCGTGGGCAGCTTCCTCCAGGCCAGTACCCTACCCAGCACTGGTCCTGTTTTGTTTTGTGTTGTTTTGTTTTTGAGACAGGGTTTTTCTGGGTAGCCCTGGCTGTCCTGGAACTTGCTCTGTAGACCAGGCTGGCTTCAAACTCACAGAGATCCACCTGCCTCTGCCTCCTGAATGCTGGGATTAAAGGTGTGTACCACAACCACCTGTCAAAATTTATTTTTATTTTTTAAGACTCATTTATTTTGTATGCAGTGTTCTGCCTGCAGGCCATAAGAAGGCACCAGATCTCATCATAGATGGTTGTGAGCCGCCATGCGGTTGCTGGGAATTGAACTCAGGACCTCTGGAAGGGCAGCCAGTGCTCTTAACCTCTAAGCCATCCCTCCAGCCTGCACTGGTCCTGTTATCTCAAGCCTGTGCAGTAGCTGCTGCTATCCACCCATTTTACAGAAGGAGAAAGTGAGACTCAGAGAAACTGGCATGTCCAGTGCAGACAGGGCAGGGATCAGGCTGTCTGGTTCCAGGGAGTTGCTCCTGTACCCTCTACTGTAGATAGACTTCTCACCTGGGAGCCTGGTTAGAATATTCAGACAGTTTGCCATGTCCTGACTGTCAGGGACACCCTAAGCACCTTCTCCTGCTTAGGAGCTGGTGATTCCTCAGGAAAGCTGCCATCTCCAAGCAACCATCAGAGAGAGCAGCCTTGCCAATGTGTCCTGGTCTCACTTGCAACCAGCGGCCTGGTTCCATTACTTTCACCTCTAGGCATCACCCTCACCTCCAGGCCTGAACAAGCTTCTTCAGAGACAAAGGGCTTGGACTTCAGTGAGCAGCAGCTGTAGTAGGGATGGCAGTGGGAGGTGGGGTAGAGGAGGAGAGGGAGGAGGGGGAGGAGGGGAGGGAGGAGGCAGAGGATGGGAGGGAGGGAGGAAGGGGAGGGGGAGGAGAGGGGGAGGGGAGGGGAGGGGAGGAGGAATGAGGAGCTACAGAGGAGGAAGGAGGGGGAGGAGAAGGAGGTGAGGAAGGGAAGGAGGAAGGAGGGGAGGAGGGGTAAGAAAGAGGAAGCCAGGAGAGAGAGACTCAGAAAGGGAAAGGAGGGGAGAAGAAAGAGGGGAGGAAGGGGAGGAGGGGGAGGAGGGGGGAGGAGGAGAGGAGGAACTGGAGGTCATCACGACAACCACAACCCGGCCTCATGCATCAGCCCCTTGCTAAGCACTGTACCACCCTACCTTTTAAAATCCTCTTAGCTCCCTTCTATTCTCCCATTTACAGGCTGAGAAACTAAGGCTCTAAGGAGTTAAATGATCTACTCAAAGTCAAGGTAATTATGGGAGATGAGGGCTGGGATCCACCTTGCCATGCCCAGATCCTGCCTTTTTCCCCTCAGCCATGCTGACTGCCAAGGGTCCCAGACCAAGGCTGCTTCGAGGCTGCAGACAGATGCACACAGGACTCTAAGTGGGCCAGAGGGCATCCCTGGAGGGTTCGGCAGGTCTCTTCTAGGCAGGAAATGGCTTTTCCATCCCTGGGTCACAGGAGAAGCATGTGAGTGTATCAAGAATGAAGGCCAAGCTGAGGCCAGGTGGTCTAGGAGCCCTGGACTCCCTGCATCTCCTTCTGCACTGATCCCCCACAATCCCTTTCACTTGGGGCTGCTCTTTTGTGTTGTTGGTTCATGGGAAGCCTGTGGCTCACCCCGCTGTGGGCTGGCGAATCCACTCATTAGGGGTCACCTTCATATCCTGTGTGTCCTCAGAGGGGAAGGGATCTGGGGTTCAGCTGTGGGTCATCTCTTCCCTCACGTCTCCGCTGGCTGCCGCTTGGTCTCCAGCTACATACTGCTCCTCTGAGGAACGGCAGGACAGCTCTGGACTGTGACAGCCTGGGTGAGTCCTGAGTGGCTTGAACTCTCTGTCCTCTGCCCACACCTCTGTGGGGAAGGGGCCACGCTGCGCATTCATTTGTCCCCAGGTTGCTGTGGCCCACCAACCCAGGCTCCTTTAAGACTTAGACGACTGTGCTTTGGAGCTGAGGCTTGAGGTATATCAAAGGTGCTATGGTAACGTCACTTTTAGTGTTTTGAGGACCTCCACATACTGGTCCCCACATTGGTCGCAGGTGCCTAGTTGACGTTCCCAGCAACAGTCAATCAACACACCACAGAGATACCTGTAAGCACGTTTGCTGCAGAGTCACTCAAGTTAACAAACTGGCCTAGATGCCCATCACCAGGTGAATGGATAAAGAGAGTGAGGTGTGGATACTGGAATTTTATTCAGCCAGAAAGAGAGAGATTATGCCATTTGCAGGAAAATAGATGAAACTAGAGACATTCTCATGATGAACTAGGCCAGACTCAGAAAGACGAGTAAGTCCTCTCAGATGGGGAACCTAGGTTTTGAAAAGTGTGTGTGTGAGTGTGTGTGTGTGTGTGTGTGTGTGTGTGTGTGTGTGTGCGTGCGTTGAAAACAGAAGAGGGATTATTTGACGGTTTGACAAGAGGAAGGAGGGGAGGGGACAGAGACAGTGACGGGGTGAGCCTGAGCTTTTTTCCTGTCGAAACAACTAGAAATGCTGTAGCGAAGCCCATCGTTTTATACTATGGATGCATGCTAGTCAGAAGATAAAACACACTGTCCCATACAAATAAAAAAAATCCCACTCATGTTTTCCATGTTCTGGTAGCCAGGGTGGCTACTGTGAATTCTTTTTAGCCGTTGCCCCTGCATGGATGAGTCATTTTCCACATGTCTTGGGTTTTCTGGGGTCTTTTTCTACTTCTTCCTGTAGAAAGTAAACAGAAACATGAGAACTCAGATCCAAAAAGATGCAAACATTACACGAAGTTGGGTTTCTCCAGCCCCACTGTACAGCATCCTGCACCAGGACACAATGTCAACAGGACTCATCAGGGCTGAGGAAGAGCTCCCCCACCCTGCCCTCATCTCTCTCCTCAACCTGCTTTTATCTTTAACTCACTGAATGTAAATCAGTGTAGACTCGAGGAGCACCTTGGGCAGGGGAGGGCAGGCCCCGAGACCTTGACCTTGACTCACAGAGGATAAAACTTCTCTCAGGCCCAGATGAAGCCAGAAGCATCCATGCCCGGGGTCAGCCGTGTGTGAGCCACAGCCTTGGGTTTGGGGACCCGGCAGGAGCAATGGCTGCTGCAGGCCCTGGAGGATGGAGATAACGTGTGATAAACAGGTGCGTGCCTCCCCCCGCCCCCTCGGATACCCGATGTTCTTTATGGCCTTGCTCAGGTAGATCATTATTACCATAAATTTTCTTATCTCTGATGCTTTTTCAATTATGGGTAACAACAGGAAAGGGACCGTTGGCTTCTGAAAGGTCACCAAGACATAGAGCTGCTTGGGAAGGGGTGACACTTGGCTGGCTTGTGTAAATCTCCACAAGTTTTATGCACAAGTCAGGGCAGAAATGTAAGCGAGATGCATAAACTATATCAAGATTTACAGGGTCTCAGGGGTTAAACATTGCCTCTCCTCTAGCTGTTTGTGTGGGAGTTGACAATTGTTCTTTCCCAGTGTTTTACACACAGCTCCTAGCGGGGCACCTGAAAAGTGACCAGTGACCTCCCGAGGACACGATGATAATTGGTGAGGACAACTGGGTGTCTGGGAAACCCTGGCTCCTGGGGAACACCTAAGTCACATGTCCCTCAGCGTAGCATCCAGGCAGCAGCTGGTGACATTGTCCTTCTGAGATCTGACGGCTGGGACATGGTGGCCTGGGTTCACACTCCCCAGTGTGGCTCCGGGACAGCCTGTGCTCAGCCCTGGGACTGGAGTTGATTAGTGGAAGAGCAGGTCTGGGTACCTGTGTTTGTAAGAAATTCCTCAGGGGTAGCCTGGTGTGATGCTACGCACATATAATCCCAAAATTTAGGGGGAATGGAGGCAGGAGGATTAGGAGTTCAAGGTCATTGTTGGTTACATAGTGAGTTCAAGGCCAGCCTGGGATATATGGGACCCTGTCTCAGAAACGAGAAAAAAGGAAGGAAGGAAGGAAAAGAAAAGGCAGGCCTGGAGAGATGGTTCACTGGTTAAGAATATTTATTCTTACCAGGTGGTAGTGCACACCTTTAATCCTAGCACTTCGGAGGCAGAGGCAGGTGGATCTCGGTGAGTCGACAGCCAGGACTGTTACACAAACCCTGTCTTGAAAAACCAAAAAAGAGTATTTTACTCTTGCAGAGGACCTGGGTTTGCGTCCCAGCACACAAATGGAGGCACACAACTGTCCATACCTCCATTTCCAGCGGCTCTGATACTGTCTTCTGGCTTCCACAGGCACCAGGCACGCACATGGTGCACACAGAAATACATAAACTCATGTACATATAAAATAAGTAAACAAACAAAAAGCATCGGGGGCAGAAGAAGGTGCTAACAGATATACCTGGCCAGGCAGCTGGAGCTTGATGTCGCGCCCAGCAGGTGGCTCTGTGGAGGTAGCCTGGCCCAGGATCAGCACAGACATTCCGGGGCTCACTGGGTAGAGGAAAGTGGCCCTGACTCTGCGGCTAACTTCAGTCCCACGCTTCCTGTTTCTTGCCACAGAGAGATTTCCTTCTGGGAGAGAGCCGATGCTTTCTCCAGGGCCCTTCTAACTGCCCCCCCCCCCCCCCCGCGCACCCCCAGACTCATGCTTGGAGAGTGGGGAGAGCTGTCTCCCACCCTTGCCGAGGCCTCTTTTCCTTGTTGATCCCTGTCCCCACTTGGAATAGTTACTTTTCTGTTGCCGTGATAAAACACCGTGACCAAAGGCGACTTACAGAAGTAGGCGTTTATTTGGGCTTATGGTTCCCGAGGGATGAGAGTCCGTTATGGCGGGAGGCAAGGCAGCCGGCAGGCACAGCGGCAGCAGCAGCTGCAGCAGGAAGCTGAGAGCTCATGTCTCAGCTGCAAACATGAAATGGGGCGTGCCTACACGCCCCTAAAACCTGCCTCCACTGACGCACTTCCTCCAGCTAGGCCACACCTCCTGAGCCTCCCAACAGCACCACCAACTAGAGACCACGTGTTCAAGCGCCCAGGCGTGGGCGCCTCATTCAACCATTACACCATCCCTTCTAAGCGCCCTGCAGTCCCTCAGGGTTGCAGAATATTTAACTGCAAAATGTGCTGCTGTTTTTCTTCCCGTGTCTAAAGTTCCTGATTGGTCTAATAAAAAGCTGACTGGCCAGTATCCAATATCGAGGGAGGAGGTTATAGGCAGAACTTCCAGGAAGGGGAGTAAGTAGGAGGAGGATTTAGGCTCAAGGAAGGGAGAAAAGGAGATGACAGAGAGGTGCCAGGGGCCAGACAGACACAGAGGAAGCAGGAAAGTAGGACATACAGAATGAAAGGAAGGTAGAAAGCCCTGAGGCAAAATGCAGATGGATAGAAACAGGTTAAATTAAGTTATAAGAGCCAGTGGGACAAGCCTAAGCCAAGGCCGAGCACTGGTAATTAATAGTAAGTCTCTGCGTCTTTATGTGGGAGCTGAAAACGCCAGCTACCCCTCGGCAGGCAGCCTCCATCCCTGGCTTGCTTCAGCTGTGTCCTTGATGCTGCTTTTAGATTTATGGTCATTCTAGATGTTCCCAACAGCCCTCTGCAGATGCCACGCCTTCAGGAGACCTTCCTGTCACCCTGGTGGAGAGTGACCTGTGCCCTAGCTGGTGGCCCCTTCTCTGGTTCTCTAGTGACAATACTTGCAGACACTGTAGGGCGCTGTGCTTACACCATACAAGGGGACTGCTTCCTTGGGCAGCGACCCTGTTCTTTCATTCTTTCTTCCACATTTCCTCACCTCACTCTGAAAACCACAAGAATGCAAAGGCTCAAAACAACCCAGTCCTGGAGTACTGGGTTCAAGTCACTACACAGCCACTTTTGATTTGCATGACAGGGGCTCAGCATCCTTGTCCACAAAGTAGACATGATGGTGCTATTGGTCTTCTAGATGCCTGTGGGTCTTAAGTAGAAGAGGGATGAGGTCCTTGGGGCTGGACTTGCCACACCCGTGACCAGGCAACCCAACCCTGCGATGGAGGTGTGCACAGCTGTGATCCTGAACCTCCCCTTCAGTTCCAGCCTTCTTCCTTTTCAGTCTCTCTGGAGGTAACATTGCCTGCCAACTTGGCAGGATCAAGAAGCACTTAGGAGACAAAACTCTGGGCAAGTTTGGGGCATGCTTGTGAGGAAGTTTCTAGATTGGCTTAATTAAGGTTGGGAGATCCCTGTTCCCCACTCCCTGGGTCCTGAGCATTATTGATGTCATCCCTTGAGCTAGAGACTAGAAATGCATAAAAAGGAGTGTGAGCCAAGCACCTGAGTACAAATGGACGTTTCTCTCCCACCTGCCAGTTTCCAAATAACCATTCAGAGGCTTAAAATTACTTATAAATGCTCAACCAATAGCTCAGGCTTGTTACTAGCTGACTCTTACACTTAAATTAACCCATATTTCTATGCTCTGCCATGTGGCAGTACCTTTGTTAGTATGGCACGTTCATCTCCTGCTCCCTCTGCATCTGGCTGGTGACTCCTGACTCTGACCCTCTCCTTCCCATCATCCTTGGTTTGGTTGCCCTGCTTATGCTTCCTGCTTGACACTGGCCAATCAGCATTTTATTAAACCAATTCAAATGACAAATCTTTTACAGTGTACAAGAGGATTATTGCACAGCACCTGAGTTCATCCCTCTCTGCTCCCTGGCTTCAGATGTAGCATGACCAGCTGTCTCATGCTGCTGGCGCCAGCTGTGACTCTCCCACCCCGACAGAAGCCTTCAAGTGTGAGCAAGCTAAGACCTTTCCTCCTAGAGTTGTTTTGATCCGATGTTTTATCAAGATTTGCTGTGGTCTGCTGAGGTGGCATCAGAACACGCAGGGAAGCAGCTAATGATATCTTTCACACAAATAAATAAATAGCGGTCACCCCCGGGAGTCCAGGAACCATACTGCCATCCCCTTCCCTCTGCACTCACCACAGCCCTGGATGTGCAGTGGGCCCCACTTATCCCCCATACTCAGGGCCCCATGCTCCTCCCTCATCAAGGCAGCCAAGGCATCATAGGGCAGGGTCTTCACTGCATGAAGTGTGTTAGGAAAGGACATGCCAAGAGAGCACAAAGCTCTGGGACCCCGGAGTGAGAGGATTCCGTTTAGCAGAGAAGAGATGGCTGTTTTCATACACAACTCAGTTCAGGGAGGTAGCTGGATATCCGAGGTATGTTCCACCCTAACTTTCTCCCCTGGAACCACCATCCCTCACCCTTTAGTCTGACACAATGCTGCATAGAATCTGGTCTGTTTCACCTTCACTGGAGATGGATGGAGGGGACCCCTGTCCTCACAGCCTCTTTTTCAGGACAAAGGCACAAAGGCTGGCCTCGAGGCTCAGCAGACCGATGAGGCACTGGAAGCTGCTGGGCAGGGCTGTTCATCACCTTGGAGGATGACAGAGAGGAAGCAGGTGTTTGGCTTAAGATGACAGAAAAGAGCAGGCAAAGTACATGGGACAGAGACGGTAGAGTCTTGTGTCATTTCTCAGCCCCATTTCCCTCCACTTAATGGTCCCATAGATTATGGGACCCAAGCAGTGGATGCCTGTGAAGGTTATGCCATCGGGTGATGGTTTCCAGGGGCAGGAGAAATAATTGCGGATTTTCTGTCCTACAAAGACCCTTGCTGTCTGCAGAGTGCTCGGTTAATCTTGTTCTGCTATGTTCTGAGTGAGAACACGGGGTTACAGCCTTCCTTTGCCACGGGAAGAAAATGAGACCGACCTCTCCCCAATTGGCTTTTCCCCCACCCTTTTCTTTTTTGGCGTTTTGTTTTGAGACAGGGTCTTACTATGTAGCTCAAGCTAGCCTGGCACTTAGCTATATAGCCCAAGGTGGCATCAAACTCACAGCAATCCTCCTGCCCCCAGTCCTAAGTGCTAGGGTTGCAGGTGCACCCCATTGAGTCCAGAATGACCTTTCCTTTCACATGGAAGAAGCAGGTGGGTGGGGTGGGTCAGGGGCGAGGGGTCCTCTGGTCCTCTCTCTTAATCCTGCCCTGGAACAGCATCGAGTTTGTCTGAGTGGTTCTGCAAACCCTTTGGCCTTCGTGGCCAGCCTCTTCTCTGCATTTAGGAGGGTGGAGGGGAAGGGGGGAGGGGGGAGGGTAGGGAGGACGGGCGGGGGAGCTGGAACTTTGTGAAGGTCATGAAGGGCATGCCCCAAAGAGGACCGTGGGACCCGGGACTCTTCCCCTGTGCTTCCAACCATGAGATAAGCAGTTTGTTCCACCCCAGGCTCCTACCATTCTCCCTGAAATCCTCAACAGAGGCCTGAAAGCCATGAGTCTACCTCATCAGGAAATGGACCTCTAGAAGATTCTGTGACCCAGTGGCTTCCCACAAGGCTCAGGTCCACAAGGATGTCACCCTGGGGACCAAGCCGTTCACACATGTGGACCTCTGAGGGACAAGCATCCCAACTCTGGCAGTTTCTCTTTATGGAGATGAAGAAGGTTCAGAGGCCTGTGTGTATAGCTCCATGGGAGAGAGCATGCCTCGTGTAACAAATGTCCTGAGTTCTGTCCCCAGCACCAAGAAAAGAAAGTTCCAGAACATGATAGAGGTGCTGGTTGCCCAACTTTTTGACTGAGCTAAATGGCATTGAATTACCACTTTCAAAAAAATTGTTTTGAGACAGGATCTTGCTATGTAGCCCCGGCTGGCCTCAAACTCTTGGAAACCTGCCTGCCTCTACCTCCCAAGTGCTGAGATTAGAGACATGCGCCACCTCACCTGGCTAAAGTGGTTGGCCTACGTCATGCTATTTTAGCCTCTAGATACATGTGTGCATCTGAAACTCCACAGGACCTGGGGAAGGGCCCTGAAGGTGAGCCAGAGAGTGCCCGGGTGAGGGGTAAAGAGCGTGGTTCTTCTTGCTTTCTTTAGCTCAGCAGTAGCGGCTGGAGGAAAACCCCACACCCTCACTGAGTCACCTTGGGAATTGTCTGGACAGACCAAAACCCAGGTGACGAGCTGAGTCTTCTCTTCTGACACCCATTGTCACCCAAATGCCCAGGCCCTGCCACCCAGAGGCGATGCCCTGAGTGGTACAAGGGCAGCTGCTGACAGCCGGGTCAGAGGGGACTCCAGGAAGCCCGGTGTGGGCGAGGCTCACGGCCTCACTTCTGCCCAGTCTCCCCTCTGAGCCAACAGGCTTTGTCTGGCTCTTCCCCCAGCAGGCACAGCCCCTTAGGTTGGCTTGGCATGTGGCCTACAGAGGGCAAAAGGAGGCTGCTATCCCTGCAGCCTTGGGCCTTCCAGGTCAGCTGGTGCCTTCCGCAGCTCTATTGTCCTGGAGGGACGGACGGACTCAGCTCAGAGCTCCCTGACTGGCTGAATTCCACTGCGGACTGGTCCTGAAGACCCTGCTACTGCATCCTACCCTTATCAGGGCTTCATGTTACCCAAGCCCAGATGGTAGTGCTCACCAAACCTGCCACCCCGACCTACCTGCTGCCCAGCAGTCCCAGCCCCACATTGTCCCTAGCTTCAGACTCCCCTGATTCCAGCCCTTCTACCCCCACCCCCAGTCCCCGACACAACTGCTCCCCGACCTGGTTCTCTGCCCCTGGAGTCAGAGAGGAGACACAGATAGACCCCATTCCAGTTGTCTAGCTTGGCTGTGGAGTGCCTTGGAAGTGACCCTCTGGAGCCGTGGTAGAAGGATCCGGTGAGCTGATATCCCTGTGCGTGTGGACTGGAAGGAGGGTGGGGGTGCTGGTTAGTTCTGCAGGCTCCTGTAAGGGGGGCTAAATCACTCTTGACCCTTCCTCTTTGTTCTGGTCCCAGAAGCGCCCAGGAGCCCTGCAACCTGGACTCTTTCCTCTTCTGGACCAGTTCCCTTCTCCACCATGCACCATGCTCAGACTCAGCTTTATTTAATTGTAAACCAAACCTCTGGCCTGGTCTGGACCAAGGACCAGGGAAGCAGTTTTATGAAGGGGTTTTGCAAGCCACGGGGACAACTGTCCCCAATTCAGAGAAACCTCCCTGGACAGAAGGGCTCTCGAGCGAGCGCCCTGGCATTAGCCACTGAAGAAAGCAGAGAAAGAGAGAGCTAACCCCACAATTAACACCTCCCCCAGCTGGAGGAGCCTGGCTGGGTGTGTGGTGTCTGCCCCAACCCCCACCCAGCCATGGGGACACCCCCACAAGTAATCCTCCTGAAGAGAGGATAATTAATTCAAACAGACCCTCATCCATCCCAGGCTGGGCCCTTTGACAAGGCAGAGGCGGGAGGTACGGGCGGCAGAGCGGGGCTCAGAAGTCTGGCAGGCTAATCCAGGGCTCAGGGCGAGCTTGTTCCGGCCCTAATGAGACTCCCGGGCATCAGCCAGGCCTGCTTTGTCTCTGGCGGATGGGGAGGAGGGCAAGACCAACTTTATTTTCGAATCTGGACTGACTCACAGAAGTAGCATCTCACTTGAAGGGCACCCCATCTATCTGTGGCCCTCGCTGCATGAAATTGTATTGGCTCGCCACTTGCTATCTGGCCGGGCGCAGCTGGGCCGTAAGTCATCGGCGATAACGTTCTTTATTATGCCTCCGTGTTTATGAACTGTGCCTGCGAGGGAGACGATAGAAATATGCAGCCGTATGCAAAGGCGGACGGGAGGGGGAGGGGGAGGGGAGCATATGCTAGTTGCTAGGGCAACCATGGGGCTATTTTGGGCATCGGATTTTTTTTTTTTTCCTGGTGATAAAAACCATTTTCTTGGGCTGGCTGGCCTCTCCCCTCCCCCTTTCTGAGCTGCATATTTAGGAAAGGAGTGACTTAATTTCTTAATTAAACATTATGCTATCCCCTCCCTTGCCGGCTTTCAAAATGGATGGAAAAATAGAAAGGTGTTGATGAGTGTTCTTGAGTAGAAGGGAGCCAGCGCTGTGATGGAGAGGTGTGAATAATTCACTAATCTCTGCTGATCCCCGCCGCCTCCCCCTCCACACACCCCCCTTCTACCTCCACCGACTTAACTGTGATAAACTCCCCCAGTTCTAGACCTGAGCGCAATCTCAGAAGCTCCAGGTGTTTGTAAGCAAGGGGAATGCCAATGAGCTTGGGAAGGGAGGAAGCAAGCGCCTGGAAGGTGACTGTATCCCAGGGCACAGGCAGCCCTGAGAAACAAAAGGCAGCAAGATGCTGGGAACTCGCCCGGCTCTGTCTCCATCCATGACACAGATATCCCTGGGGGAAATGGGGGCCGGGAGAACCTGAGCTGTTTCTAGCCTGGCCAGCTCCGTGCCCAGCTGTAGAAACCACACTGCTGGAACTTTCCATCTCCCTACCCCATGTTATCACGTCCCTGTCTCATAGTTGTGGGTGCTCAGGAAGTGAGCGCAGCCGGGGAGGAGCCTGTGAGTGCTCCTCTCAGCCTCTCTCCAGCCTTTGCCCGCTGCCCGCCTGCCTGCTCAGCCGCCTGCCCCTGGCATGTTCTGAGTGAGGAGGCAAGGGAAGCCCACAGGGTATTGGGGTTCTTTGGCTCAGTACCAGGCTGAGGCTGGGGGAGGGGGGTGGGTACCCAGCAGTCCCTTTCTGGTTGGTGCTCAGACTTCCCTGTTCTGTTGACCTTACCCAGACACTCCATGTGAGACAGGCAGGTGCTAAATGCCCTGAGAATAGGGACAACCAGACACGCCCCCTTTGTCCACTGAGATCTGGTGTCAGGTCTAAAACATTCACCTGGATCTGGAAGCATCTTACAGGGCTGGGAGGCTTCTGGAAGATTCTCTAAGTGTTCGTGCGGGTGGGGCAGAACCCATCTAGCTGGTCTTGCACTTACTGTGTGGAATGGGCTTGGGCCATTAAAGCATCCCCCCCTCCTTTAAAGGTTTATTTATTTGATTTTATGCGTATGGGTGTTTTGCCTGCCTGTTTGTATGTGTGTACCACATGCAGCCTGGCTCCCAGGGAGGTCTAAAGAAGGCATCAGATTCCTTGGAACTGGAGTTACAGACAGTCGTCAGCCACCTGATATGAGTGCTGGGAACTGAACCCAGGTCCTCTGGAGGAGCAGCCGGTAATCTTAGCTGCTGAGCCGTCTTTCTAGTGCCCTATGCTTTATTTTTAAAACAAACTTTTAATTGCATATTATCCAAGGAATATGTATTTGTATAGAGAAAAAAAACCCAGAAACTATAGAAGAGCAAATTATACATGTATTTTTTTCCTGCCTAAAAATGAAAGATGATCTCTTTTCTGCCTTTTTATTCTCCTTGTTTATTGTTACAAACTTGAAATCACATTGTATCCTGCTTTTTTCCCCCTGGCTCACCCTGGAATCCTTTCCCTTAAATAGTTCTCAGCATATATCTGTTTTCCTTTTGTGGCTGCATGCAATTTTAGTGTAGAAGTATCCCACTGAAGCATTCTGTGTGTGAATCAATTATTTTCCATGTCTTTCTCAGGCTGTGCAAGCGGCAGCTTGTGATTCCAATACCAACTGAAGCCAGAGCTTGGAGCCAGGCAGGGGTGAGCCCCTATGTCTTTGACGCCTGGCACTAGAGCCGAGGCTGATGGGAGAAGTCTGTCAATCAGAGGAGAGCGAAGTTAGCTTCTGCAGTGACATTCGGGGGGTAACAGACCAAACACCCCTTCTGCCCCAGGACAGCTGGCAGCGTTTGGCATCTTGGACAGTGAGGGAGATGGAGTAGGAAGAGGTTGAAGCAAAGGCTCCTGGGAATGCAGTGAGCTGGAGCTGTCCAGGGAGCGGGCTGTGCTGTGCTTGGGTTCTGATTGCCCTAGCCAGTCCAGGGTTGCTCTGAGAGCTGCCTTTTGCTTTAGGGGACCTGCAGGCAGTGCCCTCCCTACTCCCTTGGAGGGAAGCAGGGCCAGTGTGGAGTCGCGGGTGACAGTTTTGCTCTGTTTCTTTCCTATTTTGGGCCCATACACTTGTGCAATATAAAGGAAACCGTGACGCCCCCTGGGGCTCCAGAGACACGCCCACCTGTTCCTTTTCCTTTGCTGCCTTCCTCCGTTCTTTTTAAGGAAAAAATTTATTTTTTATGTTTAATTTATGTATATGTCTGTGTGTACATGCATGCAGCTGCCCAGAGAGGCAAGAAGAGGGTGTTGGATCCCCTGGAGCTGGAGTTACACCCGATGTAGGTGCTGGGAATCCAACTTGAGTCCTCTGCAAGTCATATTAGCTGGTGAGCCATCCCCGTGGTACAGTGCTTCACTGTGAATCTTGACGTACAGAGAGCTGGCAATGGTTCTGGAGGAGAGTCCTCTCAAGAGAGGATTTGGTGACTCCCTCCCCCAAAAGGTCCCCTGCTCTGTGTCCTGACACCTCCCCCAGGACTGTGTGTTATTGTAAAAGCCAGAGACCTAACTCATGGAAAGGGGAGAGTGTGGTCGAGGTCATGTTACAAAGGGGCTTTACCAGAGGATGGGCTTCCTTCAAAAATTCATGACTTACTTCTGGCCACCAGGGACGAGGGATGAAGAAATTGCAGCATCAACCCCCCCTGGAGCCAGCAGTGCTGGAGTGCGCCCTAAGTCCCTGCCCTTGGGAGCAAGAGGCAGGAAGATCTGACGTTCAAGGTCATCCTTGGCTATATTTGGAGTTGTAGGCTAGGCTGGGATAGATACCCTGCATCAAAAACAAACAAGCAAGCAAACAAATACGAATTAAAAAAGGCAGGCCGGCAGGGAGGCACAGTGGCCAGCTACAGCAGAGAAGTGAATGAGCAGTGTCTTAGGGAGACTGTTGCTACAGTGAAACACCACGACCAAAGAAACTTGGGGAGGAAAGGGTTTGTTTGCCTTACACCGCCACATTGTGGTTCATCATTGAAGGATGCCAGAAGCGGAACTCAAGCAGGGCGGGAACCTGGAGACAGGAGCTGATGCAGAGGCCATGGAGGAGTGCTGCTTACCAGCTTGCCCTCCATGGCTTGCTCAGCCTGCTTTTCTTTTTGGAATCCAGGACCACCAGCCCAGGGATGGCACCACTCACAATGGGCAGGGCCGGGACCCTCCCCAACCCATCACTAATTAAGAAAATGCTCTACAGTTGGATATTTATTTATTTATTTATTTATTTATTTATTTATTTATTTATTTATTTATTTTGTATACGGTGTGCCTGTGTGTCAGAAGAGTGCACCAGATCTCACTATTGATTGGTTGTGAGCCACCATGTGGTTGCTGGGAATTGAACTCAGGACCCCTAGGAGAGCAGCCAGTGCTCTTAACCTCTGAGCCATCTCTCCAGCCCATACAGCTGGATCTTATGGAGATATTTTTTCAATTGAGGTTCCCTCCTTTCAGATGACTCTGGCTTATGTCAAGTTGACATAAACTAACCAGGACAAAGACAAGGGTGGACAGACCTTTGAACTGAAGCAAGGTGATTTCCCACCACGTATCTGATAAGGGGTTAAGATCCTTCATATATAAAGTGGCCTATGATTTAATAACAATAAGTAGCCCAATAGAGAATGGACAAAGCTGGGGACGGTGGTGCCCACCTGAAATCCCAATACTCAGGAGTCTGAGGCAGGAGGATCACAAAGTAAACAGACAGACAGCTATCTGACTAGGCTACATAGCAGGACCTGTAAGACAGAACAAAGGGAAAAGCAGACAAGGGCTTGAACAGACATCCCCCACCGAAGGACAGAGGATGGCCGATGCAGACCTGGAAAGATGTTCACCGAGCGTGGGTCACAGGGACGGGAGATGGCACCCCCCTCATGTGAGTGTCATAAAATGCAATACCTTATGACCAGCGAGCTCACTTCTGACTGTGTATCCAAAAGAGCCCAGCCAGGATCTTGGGGGAAACCATTGCATGGCCTCATTGTGACCAATGCTGTGTATGGAAGCAGCTGACTGCCCCATGGACAGTGTTTGGGTAGATAGTGTGATACCTGTGATAGAGTAAGGGACATGCTTGGGTAGACAGTGCGTGGACATACCTGTGATGGAGTACTTCACCTTAGAAACAACTAAGTCTTGTCATATGAGACAACAGGACTCAGCCTGGCAGACACCAGGGAGACCAGCCAGTCACCGAGGGAAATACGTGGGTCCACCCAGGTCAGCTGTGTCCAGACATCAAGATCTAAAGACTCAAAATTGTGCAAACCTGAAGCAGAACAAGGGTTGGTGGGAAGAGGGACTGAGAAGTGGCTGTCATCTGAAGTAGCCGAGGGAGCCTACTAAGTCCTTCCGCCCCTGGGTATTCAGAAGTCGCCAACTACACACAAGCCCTTGCTCTTGGGCTTTGAATCTTCTAAAGCTGTGAGCGAGACATCACAAGAGTTTATCATTTCCTCTAGGGATTTGTTACAGCGTTTGGTGTGGACTAAGACAGGGTCAGAACAGCCAGCAGCAATGGTACAGTAGCCATGCTAGTTTCTTGGCCTACATTTTGATTGATTGATTGATTGATTGATTGATACTCATGTTCATGCACTTTGAATGCATGCCTGCCTGTGTGAGCTCATGTACCACACAGTGTATGTCTGGAGACCAGAGGGAACTTGTGGGAGTCAGTTCTCTCCTCCACCACGTAGGTCCTGGGGAGTGACCTTGGGTGTCAGGCTTGGCAGCAAGAACCTTTGCCCTCTCAGTCATCAAACTGGCCCCAGTTTCTTGGCACTAATCAATGGCCACCGGACGATGTTCAAAGCGGGAGAAGCTGGTTGTAGGGGGGCTTCTCTGTCTTAGCTTGCCTGGCAGGCTAGCCTGGGCCATTCTCTGCTGTGGGTATCACCACTGGTGTCATGCAGCGTTTACTGGGGTCCCCATCCTGATCCACTAGGTGCCTGTAAGATGCCCAGTTTTGACGATCACAGGTGTCCTCTGCTCCCGATGAGACCAGAGACCTCACTGCTCCCTTTGTAGCATCCTCTAAGTCTGCAAATATTCCAGAGTGAAAGTGCTTAGCTTCAATGTGGCAACCCATGTCTGCAATCCCAGCACCAGGAAGCTGATGCAGAGTCGCAAGCTTTGGTCCAGCCTGGGCTACATAATGAAGTTAAAGTGGGGAAACTGCCAGATGCTGGCCGAGTCGCCTCTCCTGATCAATACAGGAAGACATGAACTAGGAAACGAGGGGACTCAAGGCAACAGAGCCCAAGGGTACAAACTGTACGACGAGGCTCAGTTTTATTATTATACCCCATCTGATAACAGTTATGAGACGACAGGTCAGCAAGGAAGCCTGGTTCACAGGCAGCATCTTCAAGGGAATATAAAGCATGGAATTATTATTTTTTCTTCAGAAAAACATCTGAGGTGTGGGAACATCATTTGCCATGACTATTCTTTAGAAATTGAGGAAGGTCACAGGCATTCCTGTGTTCCTTCCCATATCCGTTGGCATTCTAAATTCTCTTCTTGAGAAATATGAAAATGGGATGTTCCCATGCCATATATTCGTTCTACGCTCACATAACCTCAAGTCAAACTCTAAGTCCATGGGAAAGCATTCAAGGGATGGGTACTTGTCGACACATGCATTTCAGTATTGTTCCTCCCACTACTCACCCACCTCAGGCACCCTTTCTCGGTCCTGTCAGACACCCTCCATGCCCCACAACTGAGCAGTCAGGCCACCCTCTGCCTCTCTGCCCTGGCTAACTTGACCCTCAGACATGAAGCAGTTTCAAAAGTGAGGTGCAAGTCGGGTGTGGTGGCGCTCACTGTAATCTCAGCATTTATCGAAGGTTCCCTCATCCTCAGCTCTACAGTGAATCCACGGCCAGCCTGACCTACAGGGACCCTGTGTCAAAGCAAACGCACAAACTGATGAACACCGTCAGAGCCCCGCCTTTCGTCCACCGGAACATGCCTACATCTAAATGAAGTTTCCAAGATTCATTACAGAGTGAGAAAAGCTAGTGCAGAGGCGGCGAACAGGACGAAATCCTACGTGTGTAAAGAATAAGAAAGCAGAAGACCCACGCCAGTCATTTGTGCATGAACATGTCCGTAAGGACCACCAGGAGCCTCTCCTCATGGTTGTCCGGGGAGCTGCAGGAGAAGAAGACAGACCCTGGACTTGAACTCAGTGGCCTCCGGCTGGGCCCCCAGATGCCCCTTCTTGTCCTGGTGGCTCTCTGGCTTTTCCTGAGCAGAGCTCTGGGGATGTCACGATAGGTTTCTAAAGTAGCACATCTGGGGGTGGGAGGGTTAAAACCACAGCGTCCTTCAAGCTAATCACCGTGACAGAGTGCATTAGATGCTCAAGTGTTGCTGTGACAAGTGCCTGGCGAGAAGGAGCTGAAGGGGAGGAGGGTGAATTTCAGCTCAGAGTTTGAAGGGATACAGTCCATCATGGTGGGGAAGGAACGGCGGTAGGAGAGAGGTAGCTGGTCACATTGAATCCCGTCAGGGGCAGGAGAGAGATGAATAATGGCCCCTTCCTCCCTTTTATTCAGTCCAGAACCATAACCTGTGACATGTGTTCAGGGTGTCTTCCACCTCAGTAAAGCCTATCTAGAAACTCCCTCACAGACAGGCCCAGAGTTTTTTTCCATGGTGACTCTAGACCCTGCCAGGTTGACAACCAATGTTAATCATCACATATGGCGAAACACTGCCTTATGTTAGCCGGGAGGTGGTGGTGCACACCTTTAATTCCAGCACTCGGGAGGTAGAGGCAGGAGGATCTCTATGAGTTCAAGGTCAGATTGGTCTACAGAGCAAGTTCCAGGACAGACAGAGCTGTTACACAGATAAACCCTGTCTCAAAAAAAACCACAAAAACAAGCAAACAAAACAAATCCAGGGACTTAGAATGCTGCACCCTCATACAACAAGTATCCCATGTGTTTTTTCTCCAGTCACAGTCAACTCTGGCGTGAGAGAAGTTGGGAGTGAGGAGAGGACAGACACAAACACACCAAGAGGTCAGTGTGCTAGAGGAAGGGAGACAGACAGAGAGAGACACATTCTGGCTGCGGTGCTTTAAATGGGAATGGCCCCCATAGGCTCCTGTTTGAATACTCCGGTCTCTAGTTCGTGGCTGTTTGGGGAGGTTTAGGAGGTGTGGCCTTGCTGGAGGGGATGCGTCCCTCACTAGGGATGGAGTTTCAAAAACCTCCTACCATGTCCAGTGTGCTCTCTGGCTTCTTGACTGAGGTCTGAGATGGGAGTCCTCAGCCTCCAGCTCCAGCTGCCATGTCTGCCACCTGCTGGGATGCCATCCTCATGGAGATGAACCCTGACCCTACACCTTTCCTTCTATAGGTTGTCTATCACAGCTGTAGAGGAGTGACAGGACACTGGTCCAGCGCCTCTGAAGTAAGCCCTCAGTGGAATCTCCTAGGACTCTGGCAAGCTGCTGAGAGCCGCAGCCTGGGCAGGCAAAGAGGGTGGGGTATGTGGAGAGGGGTGGGGAGTCTCCAGTCTGAGGGTACCACATCAGGCAGGGATGCTCTATGTGGGTAGACCTCTGCCAGGCCTGTGCTGGAGATGTGAAGACTTTTTTCCCTCTCCAGGCATGTCCAGCCTTTTGGCATGGCTTTGACATATTGTTATCACTGAGGACCATGCAATGGAGTTACAAACAAACAAACAAAATTTCCCCCAAAACGATTTTTCTTATGTTTTGAGTAAGTTCTCAGTTTTGTGTTGTGCGGAATGCAGGCACAGGCCACAGGCTGGATATGCGTGCTTCTAGAACCTTCCATTTTCCTCCAGCAGAGTTCTGACCCGAGCTGCTGACCCAGAAGATGGAATGAAAAGATAGATAGACTGGAAAGTTCATTCTGGCTTAATCCAGGTGGAATTTCATCAGAGCTCCTGGAGAGTTGGACAGCAGAGCGATGGGGAGGGAGCTGAGGCGGGAGGACAGCCCTTCCCCAGGCGGGCAGGCTTCGAAGGGAGGTGGAGAGTGGGCTGCTGCCACAGGGCTCCCTGTGACCCAGCCTTAGGACAAAGGGCGGGACCTCCTGTCTTCCTTCTCCAGGAAGTGATTAGGCCGACAGACCTGTTGTCCTCTTGAGGAGCAGCTACCGCGGATGTAATTACCCATTCACTCTGTTATTAGCTGGGGTAAGAGACAGAGATGCTCGCCCTGCTCCTGCATTTCAAAGCTTACTCACACGCCCGCATCCCTGATATTAAACACAATGAGACTTTTTTGAATTCAATTAAGCATTTGCCTACTGTGACTCTTTATTCATCGCAAATTGTCTCAGTAAATAATCTTCATCAAAAGTCAGAACCAATCCCCATTAGTTGTTTAGATTAATTAATGGGTCCCCCCGGAGCCACCCAAATGAATTCAATTTGAACGTCAACAACTTGCGATGGAGTTTCCCAGGCCGGCATTAAGACAATATCAAACCTGCAATAAGTCACATTTAAAATGTTAATTCAGGGAAGCTTTCCATTTACAGTATTTAATTAAATCTTTAAATAAACGGCGCGGGCTCAGGACCAGATGGTTCTGCATTTCCATTGTAGAGTGGAGCCTCGAAGTCATCGAGGGAAGTATATTGGAGGCGTAGCATAGATAAGCAGGATATATGGAGCAATAAAATCTAATCTGGTTTCCAGTGGGGAGATTCAGTGTATGTACACAACCCGGGCTCAAATTGTAAGTTAATTACATTAACCCCGGTGTACTCGGGGATCTGAGCAGTCCGAGATGAAATTAGTCTTTTTCCTATCTTAAGATTCTTTTCAACTTCACTATATTAATTTTTAGCCAAATACTTACTCATAAGGAAAATTGAAGTTAATGTAACCAAAGATAAAGGAACGCAGCCTTAATATTCTGAAGGGATTATGGAGACCCGAGGAAACGCGCTGTGCAAATGTCACCGGCTTGGAGTGGATTTATGCTGTGGGGTAAGGGGAGCCATAAAGATGCCAAGGAGACCTTGCCCTGCCCATCGCCCCGCCCTGCCCATCGCCCTGCCCCTCCCCGTCCATCCCTCCACCAAGCCCGGGTTCTTAAAGGGTCCAAATGAAGAAAATGCAGTCTTTGGGCCCACACAATTCTTGAGAGGTCCATGGAGGTGCTGGGGGGGCGACCCGGGTGTCTGATGTAAGATAGACAACCAGCCAGGTGTTCAGCTGTGGATGGCCTCCCCTGACTCTTGCAACCCCAAGAGTGTGAATTTTCAGAACTGGCCACTTAATCACCCTGATCCAAAAACGCCTGTTATTCAGGCTTTGAGGGGAGAGGTTAGTCACTTCTCAGCCCCTTTTTCGGGGTACCCAGAAGAATCCTTTGTTCCCAACCATGAGAGCATGTTCCTTAGTGTGCACCAAGTCATCCCGGGATGCCAGGGCTGCTAATGCTGACTAGGTCTGTGCTTTCTTTGTGTGTGCACGTGTGTGCACGTGTGTGCACATGCGCATGTGCCAGAGCACAGCCTTGACTGTCACCCTGTCACTCCCCACCTGGTATTTTGAGACACAGTCTCTTGTTGAACTTGGAACTCACTGATTCATCTTGGAAGACTGGACAGTGGGTCCACCTCCACCTACCCAGCGCTGGGATCACAAGTGCTCACCACCACACCTGGCCATTTATATGGTCCTGGGATCAGCCTCTGGTCCTCAATGCTTGCACAGTAAGCATTTGATCAACTGAGCCATCTCTGGCCCCTCAGTCTCCTCTCCTCAACCAACCAACCAACCAACCAACCAACCAACCAACCAACCAACCAACCAACCAACCAGAATGTATGTCTGTGTATCACATATGTACAGTTCCTAAGGAGGCTGGAAAAGGGTGTTGGATCTCCTGGACCTGGAGTTACAGACAGCTGTAAGCTGCGGTGTGGTGCTTGGAATCGAACCTGGGTCCTCCGGAAAAGCAGCCCGTGCACCTAACTGTTGAGCCATCTCTTTCAGACACTCAGTGTCCTCTTACTCAGAACTGTGTTGGTCAAGGCGATGCTGAACGAACAGACTGACCGGTGAGCACTCAGGCACACTGGGGAAACTGAGGTTTGAGGATGTCTCCTGGGGGTGAGGGCTGCTGCTCTCTTCCCTCTCACAGCGGTTGTCTGTCCAGCTCAGAGCTGCAGGACAGAGAATTAATCATGGCCTTTCAGCTCAGGCCATACGTGACCTCTGGCCCCAGCCCCATCCAGCTCTTGTAGAGCAGATCAAGCAGGGGATGTGGCTGATGCTTCCCACGTGCAGCCCAGGCTGTGCCAGCCACAGGTTTTTCTGGCTGCCAGCTTTGTAAAATGAGCATCCGGTACAGTTGGACCCAGGCACTCAAGCGCCGGTAGTGTTTCTGTGATTTGCTGTTTTTTGTGTTTGCTTCTCCTGAGTGGGATCCTTGCCCATGCTGGACCCCGGCAGCACCTTACTGCTGCAAGTTGCAAAAATATACAAAGTAGGATTTCAGAGGATTATGACAAAGCTAACACCTGGAAGAAGCCGAGGGCCTTCTGGAGGTCAAGCTGAGGCTCAAGGAACCTTGGTGAGATTTGGCTTTTGATTATCAGCCATTTGCTGCTATGAGTTTCTTGTGTGCTATTGCAGCTTTTCCATCATTATTTGGGCACCATTTCCCCTCTACTAAAGGAATATTTAGATAACCTTGTGCGCTGACAGCTATGCACAGCCAGAACCCCAGTTCAAGCCTCCCTGTAATTATCGTCATTGGCAGTATCCGGCCAGGTCCATCCCCAGACGGAGGAAAGTACCTTATCAGAGATATCTCTGTACTCTCTAAGAACAGACTTAAGCATTCAGGCTACCTGTTTGAGAAGGCCTGGCGGATGTGCCAATTAAGCTTAGCTTCCTCCTTTCCCAAATCTTACCTCTAGTTTCAGATCTCCCTTTAACTATCACCACAGGCATCTAGCTGTACACAGGTTTTCTAAGACTGAACACACTTTCCCCCACCCTGCAGAAAAACGGCAGATAGCTTGGACAGATAGGAGCCACAGGAAAAAAGAAGACAGTTTTATTTTCTCCCATTGACTTAGCAACTTATAGATTCTTAACATTTTCTACCAATCACGTTTAAGACTATAGTCAAGCACATAAGATCCCTCTTCTTAGATATTACCCAAATTTAGTTAATTCATTAGTCACTTCCCTTTTGGGTTGCAAATGATAATTAACAGTTACTGCCCCTCTATGTGATTCTTACCACCCCTCCATTTGACCCTGGAAGCCTGGTGGTCTCTGCCTTCGGAAAATTCTTACCTACCTTTTTGACCCTGTAGAATTCAAGCCTGGTGACCTTGCTCAACCAGGGGACTGCTATTGCTTGGGTTTATAACTGGACTCCAGAGAGACTTGTGGGGGACAGAGAGACAGAGAACCGAGAGGGACAAGGAGGATTTTTGTCCAGAGAGAACGTGTGGACTAGATGGAAGATTAGAAAGAGTCAGATGGGGAAGTACTAGTTGGGTAAGAATGAGATGATAAGGACCTAGATGAGGCAGAATTAAGACGAGAGAATTAAGATAGAACTTAGAGGGAACAGTAGATGAATAAAGAGAGAGATCAGGCAAGAAAGGAGCTAAAAGAGAATGGAAGCTTGTAGAGAGAGAACTCACACAGAATAATAAAGTGTATGGACTAAGGAGTTTCCTGTACATAGATTCATTTCTTTTCATCAAAGATTAGTTATCAGCTGGTTGTAAATTCTTCCCGGACCCTGGGAGGGGACTATTGAGGGGCTGGATCACCATAGTCCCCAATACCTTACCTTGTATATCAGATATAAGGCCATTTGAAAGATAGTCCCCTCCAAGTCCCCAGTAGGTCTCTGGAGAGGCCTGCCCCAGCCATGGAGCATGCTGGGCATGTGTCCACATATTGGCAGTCGGCATAGGCATCACAGATGCTCTTGGGGCCCAGGTCTACCTGGGACCTCTATGAATGTAGAGGCAGATGGAGCTGGGTTCCTCCTGCCCTCCTGGGCTCTTCAGTGGGTATTTCTCAAAGCCACCGTTCCAGACGCAGCCTCAGCTAGTGAGCCTGAAAGCCTGGACCCACAGAAGGGAACACGAAAGGCAGGTTCTGCCGCTCTTCCTGAAGGCATGAGACGTCAATGCCCTCAGCCACCACTGGCCATGGGTATATGTGCTCAGTTCCAGTTTCCTGGAGATGTCTTTCCCCAAACTGCTCGCATGCTGGGATTCTAGGTTTGCACCTCCATACCGGGTTTACGCTGTGCTGGGGATGGGGTCCAGGGCCTTGTGCAGGCTAGGGAAGCTCTCAACCAGCTGAGCCTCACCCCCAGCCCTGAGACAGGATTTTCTCACAGCGGCACCCCCCCCCCCCCCCCGCCGCCCCAGCATCTTTCTATCATACTGTCCTGTTGCTGGGGCCAGACTAGGCTGTTTTCCTTCACGTGGCTTCCCAGTGGACCCAGACTCTGTACTGAGCTCCTTGCATTTGGGGCTCCTGCTCTGGGCTCGCTCATCTGGAGAGTCCCCAGTCTCATCCCGCCCCTACTCAATGTCTCTCCACCCCTCCACCCCTGCTCCAAAATGACAGTACTGACCCTCTCTGTTCTCAAGGCCCCAGTCCACCCTAGTCGCCGTGGCTTGAACTCTAACCTCTTCAGTGATGACGGGGCACACTCCAGAGCTGCTGGTTTTTTCCTGTTGGGCTGCCCTGGTGACCTAGCCCGGGAAGGCTGCTATTCCTAGGAGGCTTATGCACCTGCGCCTCTCTTGGCCCCTTATTTTGGGACCTTGAGATTCTTGCCACACTCTGAACCCTAGCCCAGGGACCCCAGAGAATGACAAGTGGTGGTGTTGGCCACTCACTGGCTTCCTCTTCACTGGCCCTGTGGTCCCACTGGAAACAGCCTTTTGGATCAGGAAATTGTGTCTGGGCCCGGTATGGTGCTCCAGAGGCAGAGGCAGGAAAGTCTCTATGAATTCAAGCCAGCTTTGTCTACATAGTGAGTTCCAGGCCAACCAAGGCTGCAGAGTGAGACCTTGTCTCACAAAACATTATTTCTGCACCCCTTCCTCATATGCTTTGTCCAGAAGCCACAAGGAAATACTTTTTCTCTGGAGTGTTTTATGTGAATCAAACTATCAACAGATTTTTTTTCCTTCTCTGAGACGGCTTCTTGGCTCCTTTGCTCTGTAGCTCGGACTGACCTCAAACTCATGATCCTCCTGCCTCAGCCTCATGCATTCAGGGATTACAGGATCTGCTACTGTGCCTGCCTGCAACAGAACTTTCAAACATTCTGCACCCAGCCCAGTCCAGCACACTCATTTTTGTGTTGAAGATGGTTGTATCTAAATGCAGTGTTTTAGAAGTTAGCTGAGCTTGTTCCTAGAAGGGAGAATGCCAGCTTTTCAGAGGTGGCTGACTAAGGTCTGGAACTGCCTAGAATCTTGTGCTGGAGAGCTCTCAGGCTAACACAAAATTGCCTTGCACTCTGCAAATGATGGGACTCAGACATCTGGTCCAATCTGTCCCACGCTCTGTGGATTCGGTGGTGGCCCTGGTCAGCTTCAGGGGTGACCTAGAGCATGTCCTGTTTCTACAGACTGTGCTTTTGTCTTTTAGTCATCTAGCTGGGCATTCTGGCCCAGGGCCTTTGCTGGAGCTTGAAGCTCCACCTCATACTGGGTCCTGTCAGAGGAAGCTCCTTCTCTACCATGTAGGGAGGGACGAAGGCGCTGGGCCACAGCCTGCTTGGCTCCTGATTCCTGGACTCACTTTGGCCCCGTTACTGGCATGTGATTGTGGTTTATCTGGGACAAGCAATGGTTCCAAGGCCAAGGGGATGTCCTGAGAGTCTGTCCCTCTTGGACACATCTGGAAAGCATCAGCAGAGACACAGAGAGAACTCTGTGTAATGAGAACCAGTCTCAAATCCCTTATGTAGAAACCTTTTGTGGAGGCCAAGTTCATCTGTCCTGAAGGGACTTAGCTCCTTCCCAAGTTGCCAGTTCTTGAAGGAACCAGCCATGCTGGGGGAGGGGTCAGCAAAGTCATAAGTGCACCGGGGGTCACTCGCTCCCAGGAATGTAGCTGAGCATCCTGCACTGAGCATACATATGTGCCTGGTGCCAGGCGAGCAGGTCCACAGGGCTCTCTGCAGGAGGGCACTGGGTAGTGGGCAGAGGTCGTGGAGGTCAAGGGAGAACTGTGCAGGCTGCTCTGTACTGCTCACCCTTGTAAGGGGGTGATTAAGGGTGGCCCTGCACAAGAAGGTCCCCAGGGGCTCCAGGCAGCATGCTTCTGAGGTGAACGCAGGGTGTGTCTTCACTTTCCAGACCTCTAGCTGGGCACTTCTGGGCCACACAGCTCTGTCTTACAGTGGACTTAGGAAATGGTCACACAGAGACCCTTCTTGGGGCCACACCTTGGAGCCCAATGGCTGTGACTGTAAGAGAGGCCATGCTCTCCACCTGCCTGTTCCTCTGGACCCTTGGCCTTGTATTTCTCTCTTCGCTTTCCCCAGTCAGTCTGCCCGTCGAGATCCTACTGTCTGGCTTTGTTCAGGAAAGACCCATAGACTCCACTGCCTCCTTAGCCCCGTCCAGGTGAATGCAGATGCTGTCATCCCCCTGTGCACTCCAAGTGCAGACCCCAAGAAGGTAGACCTAGACCCAGCAGACAGGGCTCTGGCTTGGGCAGCACACACTAGACTATTGGGGTGGGGTGACCCTCTTTTCTCTCTCTCAGGGAAGAAAGACCTCACTGGGGTGTGATATGGGTTCAGAGAGTGAGAAAGAGGAAAAGTCACAGCACATACAGCTAAGCTGGAGGGGGTGACACATGCCTGTAAAGCCAGCACTAGGGAGACTGAGGCAGGAGGATCCCCGTGAGTTTCAAGGCCAGCCCAAGTTACAGAGTGAAACACTGTCTCAAAACAAAAGAAAGCAAAGCAAAACAAAAAACCAAAAATGACATAAAAACAAGAACAAACATAACAAAAATGAAAACAAAACAAAAGGATAGCTAAAGACAGTAGTAAGTTCATTTCCTTCACGGTACTGAGGGTGGAACCCAGGGCACGGCTCATGCTCAGACAAATGACTGCCACTGAGCTATGCCCCAAACCTCCAAATTCTTGCTCTAGAAAATTACCAGAGGGTAAGACGCTTCATCATTGGTGACTCGTCTTGAATTCCACAGGTGGCAGGCCTGCGGTGCACTTGGCAGCCTTGGGGGGACGTCCCACCCCCCAGGCTGACACTGTACACTGGGTGACCCTCAGCTCCATTGAGTTTAATGCTTAAGTCAGGTTAAGTAGTGTGTGTCCTCAGCCCCATGGATTCATCTTTACTCCTCCATGTCAGCACCTGTGGAACCAGTACCAGGTGGGCTATAGAAGTATCTGGAGGGAAACTGAGGCTGTCTTCCTTGGAGTCAGCACACTGGGGGACTGAATGCAGGTTCTTCCTTTGCCAGCTGTGAGAGAGATCTCTGCCAAGTCCACGGATGGAGCCTTCAGTCCCCTGTCCTGTGTCTTGATGATACAGCGGCCCCCTTGCAGGGCTTCTGATAAGTTGAGTAGGGTAGAAGATATGAGCATCTTAGCGGGGGCTGGGTAGGTACCAGCATCCCCCAGGTGACACTGGACACTGATCGACCTTAGTGATTGGTCCTCAGAGCCCTCTGAGGAGGAAGAGATGCTGGAGGAGCTAGAGGATAGAATACCTACCCAGATGGTGGTACCAAAGTCCCTAACATCATAAGAGACCCATGGAGGGTGACAGAGAGCAGGTGTGTGACAAAACCCTGGGGCACAGGTACCCTTGGATCATCCAGGTGTGGGTGTTCCTCACTCAGGCAGGAGTGACATCTGTGAGGGAAGGTCTTCTTGACATATGGGTAGCCTCACTCTGGTCACCTGTTCCACCTTTGACTAATGACCGACCTGACATCTTTCGGCGGGTGACCTTGCTGCTTCTGGTAATGCAAATATCCTTCAGTGTCAGACATAATAAGTATCACTATGAGATGAACAAGCAGAGCTTAAGTTGAGTGCAGATTAATGGGGTTTTAATATTCCTAATTTAATCAGTCCTTTCTGTCGCACTGTGGGCAACATGATGTAGCAGCTAATTATTTTTTTTAAACTGTGATGGGGATCTTTCCTAATCAATTTCATATTTAATGTGAATGAAGGGCGAGTAGTGATAAATGAGAGAATAAATCTCACTAAACAGACACAAGAGAGATCAGTTAAAAAGACGGCGAGATGATTTTTTTCCTCCTTCTATAGCAAATCCCCCAGAGACAGGATGGGGAGGTACTGCCGGATCGTCTCATTCTGAAAAGAGAAAGTAAAGTTTTAGGAAATGTGTTGATGGGAAGTACGCACACCTGTCTTCATGATGTAAAAGCCGTGGATGCTGATGAACGCTGGGGCAGGTGAGACCAGCCATGGTGACCCAGGAAAAGTGTACTGGTAGCAGGCATTTGTGTTTGCTACAACGTATACCCCTGAGCATCCTGTATCCCACACCTGCTACGATGTATAGCAATATCTTGTAGCAAGTATCCCTGTGCACCCAGGTTCATAACCTCTGCCTAGGTTCCCTGTATTCTAAAGGAACCTAAGAAACATATTGATAAAGGGGCTGGCAAGACAGTTCAGTGGTTAACAGCACATACTGGTCTTGTAGAGTACCTAAGTTCTGTTAGCAACACTCACATCAGGCAGCTCACACCACCTGAATTCCAGTTTGGGGGATGGACGCCCTCTTCTGGCCTCTGAAGACATTGCACTTGAGTGCATATACCCCCCTAACACAAATATATACACATGGAATTGATTTAAAAAAAAAATGGATTTATTCACAATTTTACAAGCCAGGGGACAAAAGGCTCCCAGTTTCTTTCTGCCTTTTTTATAACAGTGTTACAGTTTTAAAGAGAAGGGTGGGGCTTAGTGACAGACAGGCCCAGAAAAGGCATGGCTTATTGATGGCCAGGGTCAGAGGGTCATGGCTTAGTGGTGGATAGGCCTAGAGAAGGCGTGGCTTTGTGGTGGAATAGGACCATAAGGGGCAGGTAGTGATAGACACGCCAGCAGGTCTTGGCTTCCTCTATGGGTAGTGGGAAGGTGCTGGAGGGTAAAGGCTGTGGAGTGACATCTACTTCAGGTCACAACGCTAACTTTGTGGCTGGGGTTGTATCTCAGTGGTAGAGCACCTGCCTGGGATGTACTAGTCACAAGTTCCATCCCCAGCACCAGTTTGTTTAAAAAAATTTTTTTTCATTGTTTTGTTTTTCAAGACAGGGTCTCTCTGTGTAGCTCTGGCTGTCCTGGAACTCACTCTGTAGACAAGGCTGGCCTTGAATTCAGAGATTCACCTGCCTCTGTCTCCCAAGTGCTGGGATTAAAGGCATATGCCCAGCTAAACAAAAATGTTTAAAGGATTTTAAAATTTTTATTATTGTATATGTGTGTGTTTGCATGTATGTATGTATGTGCACAGGCACTTGAATCCTTGAGAGAGCCAAAAGAGGCTGTTGGATCCCCTGGAGCTGGAGTTCAAGGGAGTTGTAAGCTGCCCGGTGTGGGTGCTGGGAACCGAATCCTGTCCTCTGCAGGAGCAGCAAGTGCTCTGAACTGCTGAGCCACAGGTTTTTGTTTTTAAACGGCAGCTTCCATGTTCCCACGGTTTATGGGAAGCCTGGGTTGGGGCTGGAGCATTGGTGAGAGACTTCCCAAAGGCTCTGGTGGTGGCATCATTGGGTGATGGAGGTAGAGGAGGCAGGAGGGGTGGGGTCCTGGGTAATGTCTTAGAGGCAGTGCAGACAGCCTCTTCTCTCAGTGGGGGTGGGATACTGGAGACACGGGGTGGGGGGGTGCTGTGGGCAAGTCCAGGGCTTTGGCCAGAGCCATCGGGAGGCTGGCACTGCTGCTCGAGATGGATACTTTCAAAGGAGGGAGAGAAGGGAGGCCCTGAGGAAGGGAGAGAGGCTGAGGTGTGGAACTGCACCGTGGACCGCAGGGCCCTCACCCCTGCCCTCTGGGCTGCCCAGATGCCTTGGAGGAAGAGTCACATTGGCTCAGAACTTCATAGTTATTAAACAATATCACTCTTCCCTGTGTGGTCGGCTCTCCTTACTCAGTGTTACTTCAGCCCTTCCCTCCACCTTCCCAATGCAACAGAGGCCCAATGAAGCCCAAGGCTCAGTGGGGTGCTGAGGCCCCAACTTCTGCTCCCTCACTGAGAGCAGTTGGGCTAGTTAGGGTTTCATTGCTGTAAAGAGACACCATGCCCAAAAGGAACACTTATAAAGGAACGCACTTAATTGGGGCTGGCTTTCAGTTTCAGAGGTTTAGTCCATTATCATCACAGCAGGAAGCATGGCAGTGTGCAGGCAGACATGGTGCTGGAGAAGGAGCTGAGAGGCCTATATCCAGATTGGCAGGCAGCAGGAAGAGAGAGTGACACTGGACCTGGTTTGAGCTTCTGAAACCTTAAAGCCCAACCCCAGTGACACACTCTCTCCAACAAGACCACACCTACTCCAACAAGGCAACAAGTCCTAATCCTTTCAAGTAATGCTACTCCCTATGAGCCTGCGGGGCCAATTTCATTCAAACCACCACAACTAGCAAAGGAACTCTGAGCTCCAAGTCATTCTGAGCTACTTTTCTGTCTGGATCTGAATTATACACAAACACTGTCCTGTCTTTCAATTGCTTTGTTTGGAAGATCATTCAACACCCTCAACAGCATTGCCCTAAAGTCCTGGCCCCCCAAGTGAACACTGAAGACTCCTGCAAGTGGAGAAGACACAGGCTTTGAAACCAATTCTGCCTCCAGGAAAACCAAGAGACTGAGAATGTTCTACAAGGGAGAGCTCTGCCCCCACTCCTGGTTTCTTGCTTCTTCTAAAGGCCTGTGCTCCTCTTTGGCCCCAAACAGTCCCATGAGAGTGGAGGGTAACCCCCATTCTTCCCTTAAAGGGAGGCTCTCCGAGTCTGAGCCACCGGCTAGCTGTACCATGTCTTCTGCATGCTCTGGGGTCACAGGGTACCAAGTACTTCCCCGGCACACTTTTCTCCCTTGATTCTGAAACATTTCAGCTTTAAGGAAATTGAACCCATGTGTCTTCTGAGTCACTCACTGCCTAATTCCTCAGGAGGCTATTTTGTGAGAGCATCTGAAATTCAAAAGGCTGTTCTAGCCACTTCCTGCTTCCCTAGGGGGCCAGTCAGGGAGGCTGAGCGCCTACTTGGCCAGCTCTGGGCTCATGTTAGGATGGACTAGTGAGGAACCTGCTGCCCAAGAGAAGTGTCCACCAGAGTGTATTCACCAGAAAGTGTCCTCACAGACTTCAACCATAGAATCAGGCCCCCTGTGGGTTGTGCCTGGTTTCCAGGTAGTGGACAGTGGGCCTTCTGTGGTCTTATGTTCAGTCTGAGATTCCCACTTCCCAGAACTTGGCCATTCCTAGAAATCAAAGAGATTGCAGGACCCAAAGGGATACTTGCTGGTCATGCTGGGGACCTTGGCATCTTCATGGACACAGTTCTGATGTCCCAGCACTTTCCTATTGGGCTCTTATCAAGGGAGGAAGTCATCTTCATGAATGGCCAAAAGCACCCAAAGCTTCCGCTCCGGCAGA
This sequence comes from Peromyscus maniculatus bairdii, assembly GCF_049852395.1. Taxonomy (NCBI): domain Eukaryota; kingdom Metazoa; phylum Chordata; class Mammalia; order Rodentia; family Cricetidae; genus Peromyscus; species Peromyscus maniculatus. The sequence goes on from NC_134859.1 coordinate 105,070,410, forward strand.
CCTAGGCCTCAGTTTCTCCACCTGAGATGACTCAGACTCCAGCATTCCTGAGATACAGTTTCTTGCTGTTCTCCAGCCTTGGGTAAGCAGGTGTCTGCTTCAGGCCAGCGCTGTCTTGCTCCCCCTCCCTGAGCCCATCCCTCTGCCTGGCTTGTGTGATACAGCAGAAGACAAGCTTTGGGATAAGCTCGCGTGAAGAGCATCGGAAGGTTACAAAGTCTGGAAGGGAGACGATGAGGTGTGTTGTCAGGGAAGAATGTTCAGGGCAGGTGTCAGAAATGCTTGCGTGAGTTCATGGGTGTACCTTGGTGACTGATTTAGGGGTGCAGGCATTTTCCCCACAGGCTGACTGCAGTAAGAATACATTTTTGCCAAGTGTCATGTTAATGGAGAAAGGACATAGTGGGGTGCTTCTCACAATGGACTGTCCTTTGTCTAGCTGTAATCGAGTCCCGGGGCCACACCCAGCTCGACAGGCTCACTGTTACATGAACTTGGCCCATATCTACAACTTTTGAGAGAGTTCATTTTAAGTGCTGCACACTTGAGGGTCCCGGGGAGCTTACACATCTCACCTAAAACGCTGCAGGAGCTGAGACCCTGGCTCAGCTGTCATGCACACAAACCTCGTGGCACCCCTGCTGCGGACGCTGGACTAGTTCTGTGTGCCAGGAATTTTGAAAGGGCCCAAAGCAATAAAGTTCTAGCCTCATCTCTGTGAAATTATTTTGAGGGAGGGGGCAGCGTTTAATTATGCACAGAGGGACTGTCTGGGAATATATCTGAGCCCTAGTCACTCAGCATATTTCAGAGTAATTGCTCCTTCCTGGTGGTGGAGGTGACCCAGGGGACCATGGCTAATTTGAATATCAAGTCCGATAAGGATGTAATTAGGAAGGGAATGTACAAAACCCGGCAATGCACTTCTAAGTCAGATAAGCTGTGCCCATGGCTTTCCACTGCGCCCTTGGCTCTCTGCTGTCCTTTGCTTAGGAAGCACACGCCTGAGGATGTGAAGGGCTCTCGGGTGGAAGTTAGATGGTTGTCCTCAAGGCTGGGATGTCCTGTTGCCGCAGACCGATGATTCTCAGTCTCCCGGGGTTCATGCCCATGAGAGAATCCACCCCTGGAAGCCGGTCGTCAGCGGAGCAGGAGGGCGGGCTGTCTTCCTGGACTAGCCAGCTTTGTGGGCTCGAAGCCCAGAGCGGTTGATCCTGCTGTGCTTGGCCAGAAGCGGCCCAGAAGCTGGCAAGGGTGGCGAGAGCGGAGCTGGGAGACAGAATGGCTCTAGAGCACAGAGTCGTCATGTGCGGGTCCAGCCCTGGGACACATCCAGAACCATGTAAGTGTATACACTAGCCCTCTCTAGCACCAGTGAGCTAGAGTGGCCTTGACTTCCTAGTCACTAGGGGCTTCTCCAGCTGCTGCGTCAGGGACTCACCACAGCTGTGTTTAGAATCGGCACTGCCAATGGGGGCCCGGCCGGCCCCCACATCTCACCTCTCTGCCTGTTATCCGAAGGCTCCCATGCAGCCGGCCCCCTTCTGTGTTTGAGCTCTCTCTAAGGACTAGTAACAAGTGAGTCCATGTGGGCGAAACCTCTGTCTGCCAACTGAGGCCCAAAGCCCTCCACTCCCCTTCAGGACTCCATGTCCCTCCCTGGCTTTTTGGGGTTTGTGGATAGCTGAGGATGTGTTGGGAGTAGCACTAGGTGTTGAACCTGGAATATTATAGTTGGAATGTGAAATGTGAACACTTGGGTCTTGGCTAGTGGTGCTGTATCTGAAGTGGGTCACTTGGGGAGTGGAGCAGGTGGCAGGGATGAGGTTTATAGCTCAACCCTGTGTGTGGCCCTCTCCTAACAGGTTGATTTTCTGACTCCATCTTGAAGCTGTAGCAGTCAGCTTCTGCAGCCACCACTTCTGCTGGTCACGATGGACTGTGTCCTCTCCAACTGTGAGCCAGGAGAAATCCACCCCCCTTTAATTTGCCTCTCCTGGGTATTTTGCCAAAGAGGCGAAAAAACAAGTTCAGACTCACCTCGGCATCGTCCCCACAGCCTGGAAACTTTCTCTGAAGTAATTGCTTGAGCAGTCAAGTGTGAGCCCCAAGGCAGAGAACCGGGGCTGGTGACCGGTGGGGGATGGGGATTCTGCCTCAGGGCTGAGCAGCAGCCACCGCCCATAATCTCCTGGGGCAAACCTGAGCCCAGGCTTCTCTTCAACTCCTGCTTTGGGGCTCAGGTGCCACCTCTCCATGTCCCCTGGTTGCTTCTGCCGGCTCCTCCCCCATGCGGCTGCCTCCCTGGGTCCTGTGTGGCTCTCCTCCTCCACGCTGCCCGCACCCTGGCCCCCACTCTGAGCCCCTCTAACTCTCAGCTGTGGGCCTCCCCTGCCTGACAGCAGAGCTGCGGGCATCCATCAGGGTCTGTCTCTGTCTCTCCGTGAGGTCAAGGGCAGGTAAGATTTAGTCTCCAGCCAGCGTGGTTGACTCCCCTCCCCAGGAGGCAGGACTCTGCAATCACTTTGAGTTTCCAGTGACCCTTTGTATTCTCCCTGCAGGGCCACCTCACCATGGTGATGAGGTCCCCTGGGCCAGCTCCCCTCCTGGCTCAGGTGACACGACTCTCCATCTTCTCTCTCTAGACCTTCACCCTGGAATGTTCCCCGAGTCCAGCTCCTCCTCGGTAGAGCTTTTGTGCTCCTGCCCCCGCAGTGGGTTGTTTGGAGCTGAGTGCTGAACTGCTGATATGGGTGGCTTGGCCAGTAGCAGGTATTTCCTCTGAGCTGTCAACACAGCATCTGGTCCCAGTCCAGGCCAAGCTGGCTTCCCTCCTCATCTGTGTCCCTCTTAGCTCCATGGTCTGTGATGCCTACACTCTGCAGACCACTTCAGTTAGCATCCTTTGGTCATGCCAGGCTTCCCAGCCTGTGATGGTGGTCTATGAAGTACCTGTGACCTCCACCATTGTATGGCCACTCATTTCAACACCAGGTTGTAACACAAATTGCTAAATGGTCAAATTAATAGAAAACTGAGAGCCAGATGTTGGGGTGAGAGCTGAAAGATCAGAGAAGCAGAACAAGGCACAGCCAGCCTCACCTCACTAACTCCTCAGCCAATTCTGTTTCCACGAATCCTCGGACTGAAAGGCTCTGAGTCCTCACCCCTGAGGGTCTCAGTTGAACTGCTGCCTACTTCCTGTCTCCTCAGGACTTATATACTGTTCTCCACTCAGCCATGTCACTTCCTGGGATTAAAGGTGTGCATGCTTCCCAGACTGGGATTAAAGGCGTGTGCCACCACTGCCTGACTCTGTTCCCAGTGTGGCCTAAACTCACAGAGATCCAGACAGATCTCTGTCTCCCGAGTGATAGGATTAAGGGTATGTGCCACCACTGTCTGGCCTCTATGTCTAATCTAGTGGCTGGCTCTGTCCTCTGATCCCTAGATAATTTTTTTTTTTCAAGACAGGGTTTCTCTGTGTCATTTTGGTGCCTGTCCTGGATCTTGCTCTGTAGACCAGGCTGGCCTCGAACTCACAGAGATCTGCCTGGCTCTGCCTCCCGAGTGCTGGGATTAAAAGTATGTGCCACCACTGCCTAGCGATAAGTTTTATTGGGGTGCACAATATATCACCACACCAGACGGTGTGTGACAACATTATATTCAAATCATTGTTCGGTTTTATTTAACTTTATTTATGTGTGTACTTGAGTTTGTGTGAGTGTGGCACACGTGTAGTGAGTATCCACAGAAAAAGGCACACCATCCTTTGGAGCTGGACTTACAGGCATTTGTGAGCTGCTGCCCAGGGCTGCTCGGGTCCGAACTCTGGCCCTCATACTTGGGCAGCCAGTGCTCTTTACCGCTGAGCCATCTCTCCAGTCCTGTATCGTATGGTGATGATAGGGATCCTTTTTCTGAGCAGCCGTCTTGCTGTCTTCCACAGCGGCTGCACGATTGTGCCTTCCCACTTACAGCACAGATGCCCCAATGTCTCCACACCTGTCACCTCGCTGTGTTTAGAGAATGTGGCCATTGCAAAGGGCGTGAGCTGGGTCTCACTTCAGCTTGGTTTTGCATTTCCCTAGAACTTCATAATCTGGGGCTTATGTTACTGATTTGAGCTCCCCACCCCCATGTATGTTGGTTTGTGCTTATGCTTATGTATGTTCACGTATGGGTAGGTGCATGTGTATGCAGGCACACATGTCTGCATGTGCTTGAAAAGGCCTCAGATTGACGTCAGACGTCTTTCTTGATCACTCTTCACTTCACTTACCAATCAGGGTCTCTCCCTGAGCCTGGAGCTCTCTGATTCCTTCGGTCACTCTCTCTAGCCAGTTTGCCTCTGGGTCTCTGCTCTCCCAAGCTGGGATTACAGGTGGGCCCCAAGCTTACTCAGCTTTCACATGGATCTGGGGACTTGTGCAAAGAATGCTTTAGTGGCTGAGCCATCTCTCCAGCCCTAGGCCTTTTCTCAACATAGGCATTTCTTTTTCTTTTCTTTTCTCGTTTCCTTCCTTCCTTTTCTTCTCCTTCTCCTCCTTCTTCTCCTTCTCTTCCTCCTCCCCCTTCTTCTCCTTCACCTCCTCCTCCTTCTTCTATTTATTTATTTATTTGTTTGTTTGTTTGTTTTTTAAAGACTGGGTTTCTCTGTAGAGCCCTGGTTGTCCTGGAACTTGCTCTGTAGACCAGGCTGGGCTTGAACTCAGGGACCCGCCTGCCTCTGCCTCCCAAGTGCTGGGATTAAAGGTGTGTGCCACCTCACCCAGCTCAATGTGTGTATCTTACACTGCACATCTCTCTTTTACTGCGTTGCTGTGCCCACGCATTTCACACTTTCATTGTATTTCAATTCTGATTCAGCTCCATGCCTATGGTTTCCCTCGAGGCATTTTCTTCAGCCCACAGCTTATTTGGAAGTGTTGTTTTGTTTCCAAGCATTTGGAGATTGCCTTGTTATCATCTGTCACTCATTTCCCATTTGATTCCATTCTGGTTGGAGAACATGTTCAGTGTGTCTGTTTAATTTTTGTTGTGTGATAAAACATTCCCCCAAAAAGCAACTTAGGGGAGATTTCTTTTAGCTCAGAATTGCAGGCCATAGTCCATCCTTACCAGGAAGTCACAGCAGCAGGTGACACTGGTCATGTCATATCCACAGTCAAGAGCAGAGAGCAGTGACTTTCTGCATACTTGCCTGCACTGGGCTACCTCTCCCCACTTTTATATAGTTCAGGATTCCCTACCTAGGGAATGGTGCCACCCATAGTGAGCAGGTCTTACTGTGGCAGTATAATCAGAATAACCCCCCATAAATGGCCAACTAGACCTACCTAGACAATTCCTCACTGAGATGCCCCAGATGATTTTAGATTATGTCAAGTTGCCAACTAAAACCATCATAGCATGACTGCAATTCTTTTACAGTTGTTGAGGTTTGTCTCAGAATTCTTGCTCGATGTTCTTTAAGTACTTGAAAAATGGGCGTCTGGGGCTGGAGAGATGGCTCAGCCATTGAGAATGCTTGCTGCTCTTCCAGAGGACTGGAGTTTGGTTCTCAGCATCCATGTCAGGTTGCTCACAACCTCCTGTAATTCCAGCTCCAGGAGATCTGATGCCCTCTTCTGGCTTCTGTGAGTATGTGCCGTCATGTGCACATCCACACACAGACACATACACATAATTTAAAATAATAAAATAAATATTTAAAAAATATATATAAAGTTAAGTGTGTGAGGAAGACACCTGATAGGAATCTTTGGCCTCCACATGCATGTGTGCACACTTGAACACACACTCACCCAGGACCTTTGTCATTCAATTCATTTGCCTGTATAACCCAGGCTGGCTTCTTCCCAACATGCTCAGTTCAACTAGACAGCGAAGGTTCTTTTCCAGACCTTCCGGGTGAGTTCCATTCCACACACTCTGTGGGAAGTGCTTGTTGTGGGTGTGTCAACCTCTGCTCTACTCCCCAGCACCCAGTCAGGGGACGAGAGCGGTGACCCAGGGGCTGGGCAAACATGAGAGGTGTTGTCACATCCCAGCAGCAGCAAAGGTGAATCTGGAAAGCTCTGCAGGCAGGGAAGAGCAGGGCTGCCCCATCAGAGCCAGAGAAGGCGAAGTTGGGGAATCTTCATCTTGGAGAGCAAAGGATACCTGGCTGAGGCCTGGGCCACCTCAAGGGCGTCTATAGACATTCTCAGCAGACTTGGGAAGACTGGACCAGGAGCAAGCTGAGTGTGGGGGCTGTACCAGCTTCCGGAATCGAGGTGCTTTCAACTAGGGTGCCAGCTCTGAGCCCGACACCTCCAGCTGTCTCTTCACTGTGGTTGCTCTCACCTCACAGGTCCCTCCCTCCCACGGGGATGCCAGGATTTCATTTCTGTTACCGGATGCTGGGCTGTTACCTCACCCTCAAGTGGTTATTAAGTCTCACTTGCCATAGGCACCAATAAAATGCAGTCCCTCTTGGCAAACTCTCCCTCAACTGGGGAAAGGAAATGCATATGAAAAGGTCCTGAATGAAGTATGGGGGTTCTGGGGCATGACTCAGTGGTAGAGTGCTTGCTTGGTATGTGCAAGGCCCTGGGCATCCCTCCCCACAAGCAGGTAGGCTCCATGTTGACTGTGATGGACCACAGCAAGTGGGCACTTTCTGCAGCTCTCAACATCTATTATCTTTCTGGGGACACCAACAAAGATTGGGGCCAAGGAGCCAGGGACACAGCTCAGTCAGGCATGCAGGGGTCCCTAAGTCTGAACCCTCAAACCCAGGTGCAGTGTCCCTTGCTTGTATCCTAGTACTGGGGAGGCAAATGCAGGCAGGCGGCCGGCCTGAGTCCAGTCCAGCCTAGGCAGTGAGCCTCCAGGCTACTGAGAAACCTTGTCTCAAAAAAAATAACGTGGGTGTGGTAGTTTGAGTGTAATTGACCCCCATAAGCTCACAGGGAGTGGATTTGGAGATATGGCCTTGTTGGAGGAAGTGTGTCATTGTGGGGGCAGGCTTTGAGGTCTCTTCTGCTCAAGCTTCACTCAATGTGATAGTCCATTTCCTGTTGCCTTCTGATCAAGATGTAGCCAGCACCATGTCTGCCTGCACCACGCCATGTTCTCTTCCATGATGATAATGGACTGAACCTCTGAAAATGTAAGCCGCCACCTCAATTAAATGTTTTCTTTGTAAGAGTTGCTGTGGTCATGGTATCTCTTCACAGCAACAGAAACCCTAAGACTGGGGCTGGGGAGAAGCTCACAATGGTCAGAGCACTTGCTGCGGGACCTGAGTTTGGTTCCCTACCCCCCATATCAGGCACCTCAAAACTGGCTATAAGTCCAGCGCCAGGAGGTCAGATGCCCCCTATTGGCCTCTGGCAGCACCGCACTCACAGGTACAAGCCCATCCACAGGTACACACACACATTAAAAATAAATAAAAGACAAGGTGAATGGTGCCTGAGGCACAGCAACAAGGTTTTCCTTTGACGTGTGTGTGTGTGTGTGTGTGTGTGTGTGTGTGTGTGTGTGAACACACACTCACAAGAATTGAGTTCAAGAGAGGATAACAGGAACTGTTGAAGGGGGCAGGGGGCATTTACTGGAAATGGCAGTGATACCTGTTCAACCATACAGAGAGTCCAGGCACACACATATGACATGAGACAGACAGGTCTAGCCTGTGCTCAAATAAGGTAGGGAAGCCCACAGCTTAGCTGCAGGAGGGGAGGGCCATCCCAGTGCCTCAGGGAATGTCAGGCTGAGTCCTTGCTTCCTGTGTGTGTGTGGGTGTCTGTCTCCACCTCCCAGCACCCTTTCCTCTCCTGAAGGATGGAAGCTGTTCCCAGAGCCTGCCCCAGGAACCCTTTTTCCTTGTGGGTGGCTCGGTCCTTCTCTGAATCTTACTTTTCCTTTGTTGATGCTTGTTGCTCCTGGTCTTGAAGTTTGCGTCCTGCTTAGGGGCTGGGGCCGGGTCTACACTGCAGCAGCCTGGCAGGGCATCCCTCCTCAGCAGCCATCACCGGCAACTCACCCCCACAGTGCCTTGTGATAGATCTGAGAGCCCTGGCTGCCCATCGCTGCTCAGCCGAGCAGGTTACCATGGAGACAAGCCCATCTAGGCCTCCCCATCACTATGCCAGAGACTTCTCAAGACTGCTTGGAAGCCCCGGGGTGCCCTTGCAGGTGATGAGCAGTGAGGAGAGGAGCTGAGAATGAGAAAGGGGTCAGAGGTCATTGCAAATCACTGTGTGTTGTATAAGTTGCATTCTGGTCCCGCGAGTGAGGATTATCTGCTTGGTTGGGTGAGGAGCAGCAGGGAGCGGTCTGGGCCCCAGACTGTAGGCGCTCATGAGAATTGCTCGGAGGAGTTGGGGGTAGAGGTTGTGGACCAGTTTTTAAGTGTGGACTACCATGTTGGAGTTTAACTGCTTACTATTACGGCTTCGTCCGGGGTGGAACGTGAGCGGTGAGGGGCTCTGGAGGGCTCCTCCTTCATGGCTGGATTAAGGTCATCCTCGATGGAATCTGCGTGTTGTTGCGGGTGCAGGAAGCTGATGGAAGGTTGAGTTCGTTGATTCCTCCTGCCTCACGCTCCCTTCCCCTTCTGCCATCAGAAGAGTTCCCTCCAGATGCTGGCAGCATGCCCTCGGACTTGCCAGCCTCCAGAACCCTGCGCCAATAAACCTCCCTGTATGAATCGCTCAGCCTGCAGTGCTCTGTCATTGCCGCAGACAATGGACTGCAGCCTTGTGTATCTGGGGGGGGGGACGCTCAGGGTGTGGGCGTGGGGCACAGTTGGGGTCATTATTGCTTATGAGAGCCTGGAGTCCAACATGGCACAGCCAGGAGACCAACTGGAAAGCTCGCTGAGGCTGCACTGCCCACAGGCACCTTTGTTTGTTTGTTTGTTTACTTTGTTTGTTTGAGACAGGGTTTCTCTGTGTAGCCCTGGCTATCTTGGAACTTGTTCTGTAGGCCAGGCTGGCCTTGAACTCAGAGATCCGTCTGGAATAAAGGCATGCACTACCCACCACTGAGACATTTTTTTATTTTTAAAAGAGATTTATTTTTATTCTCTCTGTCTCTGTCTCTGTCTCTGTCTCTGTCTCTGTCTCTCTCTCTCTCTCTCTCTCTCAATGTGTGTGTGTGTGTGTGTGTGTGTGTGTGTGTGTGTGTGTGTGTGCGCGCGTGCTTGTGTGTGGGTACCTGAGGAAGCCAGAGAAGTCAGATCCCCCTGGAGCCAGAGTAACAGGTGGTTGTAAGTTGCCTGACATGGGTTCTCAGAACCAAATTCTGGTCTTCTGGAAGAGCAGCAAACACTCTTAACAGCTGCGCCATCTCTCTGGTCCCAAGGACAAGTTTTACTGCCGGCTGCTGAGTTTGTACACACTGTAGAAGTCACTGAGGAAGTGGGGTGGGGCCTGAGCAAGGAGGATGGCGTTGCAAGGGTATGGACAGGATTTGGGGGATCCGAAGGAGGCAGGATAACATGGCAGGACACAAGGCTGGTGGAGCCCGTGAGCCAAAGGGGACACGGGCCAAAGCCTCCTGGGAGCCACACTTCCAGAAGGAGAGCTGCTTTGGGAGCAGGTGAGGGGCATTCACTGAGGCTGGAACTGAATCTTGGGGTGCCAGGCAGCAGACCCAGGGCCCCGAGCCAGCCACAAAAGCACTCTATCATTGAGCTGCTCCCTACACCTTGGTGTTCTGTGTAGACACTGTTTGTAAAGAAAAGAACCGTATAAGGAGACTTAACCAGTCTATGTCCCTGTAAGTCTAGATTTCCTGTCCCCTCCTTGGGTGTTCAGTCCATTCTCCCCACCTCCACCCTCCAGGGGTCCCTCTGCAGGACCGGGTTGGCTCTTGTAGGCAGTCTCATTCCCCACACACTTCTCTCTGATAAAGTGACATCTGACCTCTATGCTTGCCTGGCTAGCCATTCTGCCCCGCAGAGTAAGTGGGCTGTGTATCCAAACAGCGGCCAGCAGGGCACGCTTCCATGCCAGCTCAGCTGCATGTTCAAGGTCACACCCTGAGTCTCCCCAGTCCTTCCTCCCAAAGCCCTGGGCTCTCCTGGAAGGACGCTTTCTGAAAGCCTTCCCTCCCACGCCTCACCTGGCAGATCTCTCAGAACAATAGACGGAATTGTTTCAATTTAATTTGTTAGACGTCTGATGTTTCATTTTAAAATACCTAATGAATAATTAACATTTGATAAATAATAAAATTTAGCATCTATTAACTTGGGCTTAAATAATAAACAGTTTAATTGCTTAAATTGATGTCTATTTTTAAAAAAATAAAACAGGAAGGAGTCCTCAGATCCGTTACAGCCTGAGTGTTCTCAGCCAAGCCAAGCTCTTCTTTTTCTCTGCCAGGGAAAAGAACAGGCGGGTGTCCCGTGTCACAGGTGTCCCGTGTCACAGGTGTCTCGTGTGGCAGATATCCTGAGTGGAGAGAAGGCTGTGTGACGTCACTTCCTCTCTGAGGCCCAGGAGGACTTTGGCTCCCAAAGGCTCCTGTGTTTAGCTCCACAATGTCACATGTCAGGAGTCATAAAGTCCTCAGGAGGGTTGGCTGCTGAGGAACAACACCGACCTGGGCAGGGGAGGAGGATGGCTGCCTAAAGACTGACCACCCCCCCCCACCCCACCCCCGGGGCTGTGAGATGGCTCAGCAGGTAAAGGGGCTTGCTACTAACCCTGAGTCCTTGGGTTCAATCCCTGAGACTCACATGGTAGAAGAGAACCTATTCCTGCTAGTTATCTCCTGACCTCCACATGTGCTCCAATGCATGTACACACACACACACACATACACAACACACACACACATACACACACACACACATACACACACACACACATATACACACACACACATACACACACACACATACACACACACACATACACACACATACACACACACATACACACACATACACACACACACATACACACACACACATACACACACACACACATACACACACACACATACACACACACACATATACACACACACACACATACACACACACATACACACACATACACACACACATACACACACATACACACACACACATACACATACACACACACACACACACACACACACACACACACACACACACAACTTTGAAAAATGGCGCATATGTTTGCAAGTCCGGAGCTGGGCAGGTGGAGACAGCCAACCCACCTCATCCGTGAGCTCCAGGATCAGTGAGAGACCTTGTCTTAAAAAATAAGATGGGAAGTGACCAAGGAAGACACTGACATTGGCCCCTGGCCTACACACACCCCGCAGATGCACCCCCCACATGCATACACACACACACACACACACACACACAATTGAGGCTTCTGGAAGAGCACAGAGCTCACCTAAGAACCTGGGCTCAATCTGTGACTATTACTTGGTACCAATACCCAATCTGTGTCTGGTTTTCCCAGCAATTGGTTACCAACAAGGATCTGGGGTGCTGCTGTGTCTCCGGAATTCTTGACAGGCAGGCCCTAGAGAGGCATCCTGGGCCCCCAAAACAGCCATACTATGGCACCCAGGTGGCAAAGAGTGGCCTCCTGTGTCTCTTCAAAGCTAATCTATTCTCCTGTCCATTGGGGTATAAGAACGACAACCCACTGGCCTGATTCGAACCAAATCATACACTTGGGAGGGAGCCATCTGGAGTGGCTGTGTCCTGTGGGTATCTGGGAGTCTCAGGGAACCCTGGTTTGGGTGTTTAAGGCAAACAGGGAAACCTCCCCCCAACTTTCTTGCACTTTCTGGGTGCACAGGGATTTTCCCGATCCCTCTGTTCTCGGAGGAAGTGGAGAAGCCTAGATGTAGGGACCTAGAGATCTGTTCAGAGCACAGCCTGGTCCAAACATGGAGGCCACATGGCCAGGGAGCATCCACAGTGCTCTGTCAGCCCTGGCCAGGCAGTAGATGGCAGACCTAGGACCTCCTATTTCTTGCCAAGTCTCTGGTTCTCTGTGGACTAAAGTCGACATGGGATGTCTGAGGGCCCTGGGGGACTCAGAGCCCCGGCTTCACCCACCTGGAACTGCTCCATCCCTGGCTCACTGCCAGGCCAGAAGAGAAATCAGACAGCCCAGGATCCTCGGATGCAGAGCCAGTAGGAGAGTGTCCTTAAGAGAAGTCAAGCTTGGGGGGCAGTGAGTACCCAGTCCCCACAACCAGCATCTCCTTCCCCCTCCCACTCCCTTCAACTCCCCGCCGCCTGCGCCCCCTCCCAGCCCTGATCTCCCTGCAGGAGGGTGGGTGTGAGATGCCCACGCCAAGCCCTTGAGCTGGTGGCATTCTCGGGCTTGATGTTCAGAGGCCAGGGTCTGTGGCAGCACCAGCTGTGGGTCTCGGGAGTTTTAAATGGGAGAGAAGGAGCATTTCCGATCTCGTTTTCCAGTATTTCAGCTGTGCCATAATCTATTTACCACACATTTTGTGTCACTTTGATAAGCGGCTGCTTCGAGACTACATTTATTAAAATCAAGAGCCAGGACAGCTTTCAAGTCTCCCAAGAATTGTAATAAATGTCTGAAATTAGTCATTACGGTGTTTGCCAGGGTGCGTATCTACACTCCATCTAGGTGACAAATGGTCACATCTCACACACACGTTCTTTTTGGGGTTGATGGCCAAGTCTTCACTTTGACACCTCCAGAGTGGGGGTGGGGTGGGAGGGACCAGGACAGGGTAGGACAGCTGAGCCTCTGGGCCTGCTGCTCAGCCCCGTGAAATGCCTCTTTAGCTTAAGCTCCGTCACAGAGGAGCACAGTGGCCTGGGAGGCCTTTCCCTTCCGCTCTTCTCCTCCCCAATCCAATCTACTTCTTATTTCAGCCCTGGAGCCAGAGCTCCCCGTCCACCACCCACCCCATTCATGCACGCCATCCGCCGCCACCCGCCATCCGAGGACATTGCAATTCTGCAGTTGGTTTCCGATTTCCTCTGGGTGGGGGAGGGGTGGGGTTCTGCAGAAAAGCTGCCTCACTCTGGGATGCCACTTGCGCAGGGGCTCAAGCTCAGGCAGGTTTTGCACTGAGAGAGAAGGAAGACCAGCCTAGCACCAGAGGCTAGCTTGGGGAGGGCAAGGAACGCAGGTATGGGAATGGGACTCCCGGCCATGCTCTGCCTTGGTGATGTCCTGGGACTCAGCGTCCTAAGGCGATGTCCTGACATGTGATGATCAGAGTCCTGAACCACCAGAGTTAGAGATAAACCAAGGAGCAGGAATGGGGCTCTGGCTCCAGGGCTGGGCATCCTTTCCAGGGGTCCTCAGAGCACTCTCCTCCATGCCTTAGGTGCTTATGGGTGGTTCTTGACGCAGGCCTATGGGGCAGGCCCAGGGTCTCCACCGTGGAGAATGGAGTGGGCCAGCACAGGAGTAACAAAAGTCAGCATTGCCCCTGCACTGAGGACAACGTGTTAGCTGACCGTGGGGATGGGTGGAGGTGTACACAGGACTCAAACAGAGACAGGCAAATCTATAAATGAAAATCTGAAAGAAGAGAGAGACAGATGGGGGGGAGGAGACAGAGAGGCAGACATGAGAGAGAGAGAGAGAGAGAGAGAGAGAGAGAGAGAGAGAGAGAGAGAGAGAGAGAGAGAGACTCTGAGAGGGGGAGAGATAGACAGAGAAGGGTAAGGGAGAGATTGAGAATATGAATGGAGATGGACATTCACATCTTGTTTTGTTTGATTTTGTTTTTCGACACGTGGTCTCTCTGTGTAGCTCCTGCTGTCCTGAAACTCGCTCTGTAGACCAGGCTAGTCTTGAACTCACAGAGATCTGCCTGTTTCTGCCTCCTGGGTGCTGACATTAAAGGCATGCCCAACAGCCACTCATATCTTTACCAGGTCATATTCTTTCCTTAAATGTAAAGAGGAGAAAAAAAGCATTTTTTTCTTGAGTGTGTTTTCATGTATGTAGAAGGAAAATCAAGAATGTGTGTGTGTGTGTGTGTGTGTGTGTGTGTGTGTAACCTCAGAAGCTGGCCACCTTGCGTTGTTTTGTCTTGAGGCAAGCCTCTCATTGGCCTGCAGCTCACTGAGTCAGCTAGACTGGCCAGTGAGCCTCAGGAATTATCCTGTCTCCTCCCCTGCGAAGGATTCCGCATAGGTACCACCCCATCCCAGTTTTCACAGGAGTTCTGGAGACTGAAGTCAGGGCCTCCTGCTCTCAGAGCAAGTGTGTTACCACCTGAGCTGGCCACCCCAGCTCCGAAGAAGCCTTCAAGGGAAATGCACTGTAGGGGTCTGGGAGATGGAAGAGCCATCTTTATTTTGAAGAAAGCAGGAGGCGTTGGGAGTAGCAGGTATCTCTGTGTATCCTTCCGACGTGTGTTCAGGATCAGACCTTGACCGTTACTCCGCTTACACAGTAGGACTCTCCTGGGACTTAGGTCCAGCACTCTCTGTGAGGAGCCTTTGAGGCTGACAAGGCACGGCTTCTGTATGTTTGACAGAAGGTCTCATGTTGCTCAGGCTAGACTCAAACTCCGGAGCTCGGCTGATTCTCCTGCCTCAGCTGCTCAAGTAGCTGGGAGCTATAGGCACAGATCATGATGCCTGGAGCCCTCGCTGAAAGAATTCTGATAGCTCAATTATTATATATAAGCGACTGACAGACAAAGCCATTTGTTCAGAAGTTCTTAGTGAGCAATGGGTGGGCAGAGACCATCGCACATTTTCAGTCCGATCTTATTCCCACCCTCCTCCAAGAATGGAGTGGGCACACAGTGAAGAGTATGAACGTGAGGCTTATTGTTATTTAGGCATTAAAATCTTTAAGTGGGATAAAAACAGTTTGAAACAGATTGTCATGTGGGATCATGGGTAACAGGGAAATGCTAGCCCACAGTCATTCCAACCCTGAGGACTATAAGCTCCTGAGGGCCTTAAGGTGTCAACTAAGAACATCCCTTTGCAGGTCAAGTCTGCAGGTCCCTGACAGGAGTAGGGGGCCTTGGGAGCCAGAAGCAGATTTGGGACCGAATTCCCATCTGCTTCTGGAGTGTGGAGCTGGGAGAGCGAGGCTGAAGTGAGTCCCCTCTGCCTGCAAAAGTAAGTGAAGTCCTGGAGGCTTAGGTGAGGTCCCTGCTTGGGGCAGAAGCTCCCAGAACTCCAGACTTACATCTGCACTGGGGAACCCCATTTTCATGGGGTTGAAGGCAGATTTCTCTCCCTCTGGCAAAGTCTAGATTACCCAAATTTATAAGGTGCCTGCTGGGCCCTGATTGGCTGAATACTGATATGCAAATACGGTGAAAAATAGGACCAATAAGGAAAGAGCAGTCCACCGTGGTGAAGGAGGAGGGGGAAAGTCCTGAGCCTATCAAAAGTTGCTAAAAGTTCATGGTGGGTCTGCAGGTCTGTCTCTGAGGAGGTAGGAAATGTGAAGCAGTTCCTTTGCGGTTGCTGCGTCAGCGTGGCTGCCTCCAGCCTGGTCCAGCCTGGTCCAGCCTGGGGATTTCATTCCGACTGGAGATGTTTTGTTTCTTTTTTGCAACTGCTGCTGAATGAACAGCTAACACTGGTGTGTTCTCAGGGCTAAAGCCTGCCGGCTGTTTGAGGACTGTCAGAAAGCTTCCAGGAGTTCAGGGAGGGTCCTCACTCCCGCCCCGGGACTCCCGCCCTGCCTGCCCTCCCCCACCCCACCCCCCGCCCTGGTCCCTACCCCTACCCCCTATCCTCCCCCCGCCTCCCCCCCCCCCCCCGCCCCAGTCCCCCACTCCCCATCCCCTCCACCCACCCCTCATCCCCACCCCCACCTGACCGCCCCCTCCAACAGTACAAGCAGCCCAAGCCCCTCTTAACCCTTCATCTTCCTTCACGCAGCCTCCGTCAGCTCTGGGGCTCCAACCCTGAGCTCTGAGCGCTGGCAGGGCAAACTGCTCATCTTGCTGCATCAGCATCCAGAGATGGGCCTTCTTGTGCAGCCTCAGTGGAGGAAGCAGGTCACTAGGGTGGGTTTGGGGTAATGTAGGCTGGCCCAGCTTCTTGTGCATTTCTGCCTCCTGGCCCTTTGAGATGTGAAGAGCAGCATACTCTTATGTGAACTTCGCGTGGTGGACTGAACCGCTTCGAACTGTGAGCCGTGGAAATCCTTCCCATGTGAAGTTGTTTCTTGTCAGACATTTGGAGGCAACCGATGCCGCTGGCCTTTCCTGGGTTCACAAGACAATGAAAAGCTGGCTGGTGCTGGTGCCGTGGGAGGCCACGGAGTCAGAGCCTGGGCCCCAGGGAAAGGAGAGGCTAGCAAGGTCTAGAGACCAGGAGAGGTGCAGCGGCAGCAGTCTACCTGTGCACTGAGCAGTCTAAGGCCTGTGGTGTTTGCTGTGACCTGGAGTGGGAACCAGGACCCCCTAAAGAGTCCTTTCTCTCCCCTTCAGGATGTGCTGGCCGGAAGTGAGGGGACGGGAGCTCCGTGCTCCGCAAACTATTTCTAGACTGGGAAATTCGGGCAGCTATGACAAGGACTGGGAGGGAGGAGCTCCAGGCCTGGGGGCCACCAGGAGGAAGAGGAAGGCAGTCCCGGAGGCGGAGAGCCAGAGGCGGGTGCCTCTCTCAAGGCACCCGGGTGGGAGGGCGTTGCTGGGACTGGGTAGCAATGGCAGCCTCGGCTTGTGCTGTGGGAGCTGGGCTTGCATTCCTGGAGCTGGTGGGGGCAGGTGGCTGGAGTCAGCTGAGGCTGCAGGACAGAGGGCGGGGCCTCTTGCCTCATCTTCCCCAAGGAGGTGCCAAGGGTTTCAAGAAGGGCCAGTGTGTAATCGGATCCGGCATTTGGAAAAATTCACCTTGGCTGCTAAAGTGGAACAGATCTGAAGGAGAGGGCTGGGCTGTAGTTTGGAGAACCTTCCAGTGTGTCCCAGACTGGGTCTGGTCCACGAACAGCACAAAGGGAGGGAAGGCAGAAAGAGAGGACGTGGGGAGGAGGGCTGGGAAGCCAGAGGACTGGAGGCTCCGAGGGTGGCAGGGAGGACGAGGAGCCACGGCGAAAAACTCAAAGGTTTATCTGCCTCGTGGCTTCTGAGATTCAGGGCACAGCGCCAGCACCGCTCTGCTCAGCGAGGCCCCGTGGCGTGACGGGGCCAGCACAGGGCGGAGGAAGCAGCCATGGTTCAGGACACAAAGCTGGAGAGCAGCTGGGTTAGTCTGGTTCTTGCAGCAGCTCACTGCAGAGTTCACGCCAGGACACCATGCCCCCTCCCCACTCCTAGGCGTCTCAAGACCATAAGGCCCGGCTGCCGAACGTTCCCCGTCTGTGAATGGGCCCATCGGGAAGCAGCCCTTCGTCACTAGACGTGTCCTATATCCAAACCATCTTACCTTGGTAAAAACTGGAGGAGTCCATGCTTCAAGGAGGCTGAAGTTGGGGTTCAGGACCCTCCCCACCCTCTTTGCTTCACACTCCCG
This sequence comes from Peromyscus maniculatus bairdii, assembly GCF_049852395.1. Taxonomy (NCBI): domain Eukaryota; kingdom Metazoa; phylum Chordata; class Mammalia; order Rodentia; family Cricetidae; genus Peromyscus; species Peromyscus maniculatus. Next base: position 105,087,859 of record NC_134859.1, read on the forward strand.
CTCCAGGCCGGTGTATGGAGCGATGCCGGGGTCCTGACTCCCCAGCATCCCCTTGCCCTTCCGCCACATCCTAGTGTGAAAGCCAGACTTCTCCACAGAGGCCTTGCCGTGCTGCGCTCCTGGGTCACCCCAGCTGAGAACAATTGTTTTATCCTCCCCCTTGGTTTTATAGCTGTCAGGACCCCTGGATTCTGTGCAGAGAGGCCACTTTGCAGCCTTTTGTGGGGCACAGACACCCCAGGTTTGTCCATTGGGCATTCTCATAGTAAGCCACATTAGCACACCTTCTGATTGTCTTTGGAGCCTCATTCTGCCTGCCCCGTGTGTGTGTGTGTGTGTGTGTGTGTGTGTGTGTGTGTGTGTGTGTGTGTGTAGGGTAAGTGTGTATGTGCTGTGGAGGGCAGAGACCCATGCCAAACATCTTCTATCATCCTCCACCTTATTTTTAAGTGTTAATTCTTTTATTGTGTGTGTGTGCATGTGTGTATGAGTGTGTTCATGTATTGTATAATTGTGTATGTGTGTAATTGTGTGTGTAACACATGGAGAAGTCAGAGGACAACTTCCAGAGTCAGTTCTTGATTTCCATCTTGCTGAAACGGAGTCTCTTGTTTCTGCCATTGGGCTGTGTGCTCCAGGCTAGGTGAGCGGTGAGCTTCAGTGAGTCTCCTGTCCCTGCCTCCCACCCTGCTGTAGGAGCACTAGGACTGCAGATGTGCACCACTGCAGAGGGCTGGGACTGCAGATGTGCACCACTGCAGAGGGTTGGGATTACAGATGTGCACCACCGCAGAGAGCTGGGATTGCAGATGTGCACCACTGCAGAGAGCTGGGATTACAGATGTGCACCACACTGCTGAGTGCTGGGACTGCAGATGTGCACCACTGCAGAGGATGGGGACTGCAGATGTGCACTACTGCAGAGGGCTGGGACTGCAGATGTGGACCACTACAGAGGGCTGGGACTGCAGATGTGCACCACTTCAGAGGGCTGGGATTACAGATGTGCACCACTGCTGAGGGCTAGGACTGCAGATGTGCATCACGGCAGAGGGCTGGGATTACAGATGTGCACCACTGCAGAGGGTTGGGACTGCAGATGTGCACCACTGCTGAGGCCTAGAACTGCAGATGTGTGCCACTACATCTGACCTCTTCTGTGGGTTCTGAGGTTGGGACTTGGGACATCAGGCTTGCACTGAGTCATCCCCCTGGTCCTCCCCCTTAGTTTTTGAGACAAGGTCTCTCACTGAACCTGGAGCATGCGGATTCAGATAGACTGGCTGGCCAGCAAGCCCTGGAGATCCTCCTGTCTCCGCTCACCCAGTACTGCTATACTCTGTTTTCTCATGGGTGCTGGGGACTCTCCTCATACTTGGATGGCAGACGCTTTACAAGTGAGCCACCTTCTCAGGCCTGGGCCATTGTCTCCCTTCTCTTCCCACTCCTGGCTCCAAAGCCATCTCTCAGGCCTTCTGCCCCAGTATTAGATATGCAGATCAGATCCGGGCTCCTGTTTTGCATGAATGTTTGACCTTGGGCAGGCTGCTCTTGCAGGATGGATGCATCCTAGCTGCATTTAATCACCAGGAGCAGCGAAAGCCTTGAGAAACCACAGAGGCCCAATTCCCTGCACCCTGCCTTGGCATAGTAATGAACTTCGGGAAAATAGTTAATCAATAAATTGAGCAAGTAGACCCAGCAGCTAACCCCTTTTGTGAGGTTCTTAATTATAATTGCAGATATAAATTGGGAGGGTGTAGGGAGAGATCTCTGGGAGGCTGGGACAGGGGGAGCTTATATTAACCTCTGGTTTCTTGAGCGGGGTTGTGCTATGACAGTGTTGGACTTGGGTTGGAGGAGGGGACAGGACAGAGGAGCTGGTCCATCAGCCTGGCTCTTTTTACTCTTTTTATTTTAATTAATTAATTACTTTACATGCTGCATGAGGAAGTCAGAGGACAACTTGGGGGAGTTAGTTCTCTCCTTGCACCATGAGGGGTCTACAGATGGCTTGGCTGCAAACGCCCTTACCCACTGAGCCATCTTGCCTGTCTCCTGCCTGCGTCTTTTCAGTTGCCTTTGAGGCCTCCAGGAGGCCAGCTGGGAGCTCAGAAGCCCTGCCTCTGTGTGACTGGGAAAGCCATAGGGCAATGCCCACGTCTGTCAGCTCTACCCATACCATCCAGCCCCTCTGAAGATTCCCTTCACTCATAGAAACCTCTGGCACTTGGTACCCGCCTCCAGTCTTCCTGCTCCCTGGTACTTTAGTGACCCTGCAGCCCCATCATGCCTAGCCATGATCTCTACCCTGGGGCAGCCTGAGGTGGTGGTTGGGGGTGGACAGAACAGTGGTGCATTTTGCCTGACTAGCCTCTGTGATCCCAGGGACACCTTAATAGAAAGGCAAGGTGTTGAAAATGATGTGCTTTCCAGCTGTGAGAGACAGTGGTTATCGCGACTCTTCCTCTGGGGACAGAGTCTGCGCCCAGGGCCTGCCACTCAAGAAAGGAGGGTTCTTCTAGAACACTCGAGTGGCTCAGGGACCATCCAGGAAGCTCCTGCAGTGGGGAGGGGCAAATCCTGACCCTCCTTGATTCCTTTTCTCAGGGGGCCATGGCCCACAAATATTTTATTCCAAATGTATACAGATAAAGGGCCAAGAAGATAGCTCAGTGGTAGAGCACTTGCCTAGCACATGCAGGCCCTCGCTCCATCTCCGGAGCCATATGAAAGCAGGAACAAAGGATAATAATAATGAAAACCATTTGTGTGAGTCGGACATGGTGCGCATGCCCTTAACCCCAGCCTCGGGAATCTGAGGAGGATCGTGCTCTTAAGGCCAGCCCCGGCTACAGGGAGACCCTATCTCAAAACAATATGAGCAGCAAAAATTAAGTAAGAACTGTTTAATAATTGCAGATAAATTAAAATTTAGACGAGAAAAGAAGAACACTCAATTACATGTAAGTCATTCTACAGCCTTTCACCCAGGAAGGAGACGAGCGCTGAGGTGTGGGCTCTGCTCCTACATTCCCAGGCTCCCTGCATCCAGCTTTATAATTACAGGAGCTGGCATGTGTACATGGGAATGTGTATATCTGTGTGTGCTTGTATCTGCATATATCTGTGCATATTTGTGTGTATATGTGCATAATCATGTGTTCTTTTGTGTATGTACATGCACAGTATATGTGTGTTTCTGTGTGTGTGTGTGTGTGTGCCTGTGTGTGTGTGTGTGTGTGTGTGTGTGTGTGTGTGTGTGTGTGTGTGTTGAGTGCTGGTGGCCGTAAGTAGTAAGATGCTGTGGTAGCCAGCTGCCCATCTTGGAGCTGGAATTTTCCATGGCAGTAAATCTCTCTGAGAGGGACGGGCACAGAGGATGTGAGTTCAGGGTATTTACAGCTCAGGATATTTACAGCCCTGTCTGTAATATGGACTTCCATATCCTGCAAGGTCACAGGAATGTAGGGGTGGTCACATGTGTTTGGGAGCACTTGGTGCCCGCAGGCCTGGTGACGGGAGCCTGTGCATCTGCACACGGGACACGGCACACGGCACACGGCACACGTGCAATGGGAAAAAGGAGAAAAAATGAGAGCAACTGCTTCCCTTCATCCCTTCCTTCCTCCTTCCTTTCATTCTTTCATTCCTTTCTCCCTCCTTCCCTTCCTTTTCCTCTGCCTCATCTCCCTCCCTCCCCTTCTCCTTCCTTCGAGCCTCTGACACTGGCTCTCATTTTTTTCTCCTCTTTTCTCTTCCTTTTCCTTAACTTCTCTGTGAACAGTTTCTTCCATGTGGGGGGCGACTTCTCCCTTCTTACCTTCCTTGATTCCAGACAGTTGGGGAAGGAGCAGTCTTGAAAACTGCTCACTGGGAGAAAAGCCCTTGCCGAGTTGAAATTAAATATTGTAATGATATCAAACAGTAGGCAGCCCCACTGACAGCCCTGACAGCTGTTTGTTCTTGAGAATGGCACTTACCATGTCACTGCTATAAGGGCGTGTGCTCGAATTAAAATAATTATGGCGGATCACACAACGAAGACTCCCCAGAGTCAATCATCCCTCACAAATACCGCGGTGGAAGCTTCTGGAAGTGGAAAGCCCCTGCCACAGGAGGAAGCCATGGAGTGCTTACTGAGGTCCCCCAAGCATAGAACATCGGGCTCTGGGAGAATCCGGGGAGCCCCCTGGTGACAGTGTGCACAAGACCACTGTCACACGTGACACATCCTGTCCTGATCTGGCTGGCTGCTTCGTCAACTGACTACTGAGGTGATGGCGCTCAAGAGGGAGCAGCCCAAAATTAGCATGCTTGCCCACTGCACCTCTCTGCGGTTCTGAACGGGAAGCTCCCGTCCTGAGCCATCTTGATGTCTGTCAGGGTCAGGCTCCCTCAAGCCAAGAGGGCCCTTTGAGGGACACTGCTGTACACTTTCTCACTGTGACTATGACCAAGGGAAGTGTCATTGGACAGCCCTGGCTGTCCTGGAACTCACTATTTGACCAGGCTGGCTTCAAACGCCTCCTGAGTGCCAGGAGGAAAAATTAAGGGCAATCTAGGCGAGATGGAGGATGGCACTAACCAAGGAAGGGCCATTGTTCCGGAGAACTCCAGGAGGTGGCATAAGTACTTTGAATGTGTAACAAATGATAAACAGGAACCAGGAATACATTAAGTGGGGAATCTAACTTGACTTTCGGAGGTGGAAACAGTGCTGTCCCTGCCCAGGCAGTGATCTGAGAAAGAAGGAATTAGCTGGGAGCCTCGTATTGCCTGGCAGGGGAGGAAGATCAGGCTGAGAAGCAGATTCTGAAAGAAGAGTAAGGCGAAAGAACACTCACATCACGTGACTCCTGGGACAGCAGGGTCAGCAGCCTGAGGCTGTCTGCAGTAGTCCGCACTGAGGACAAGCAGCTTAAGCAGCTGATAGACGGAAAGCCTGTCCTGGGGCTGGGTCCTCACCTCTCGAGGCTCTGGGATGTGCTGGCATCCCGCTGCCCTTTGACATATTGTACCCCTGACCTGACCCCTGACCCCCACCTTCACCTCTGCCTGGCTCACCTCTTTGTGTGTCTCTGTATACAAGTTCTCCCCACCCCCGTATGTTCATGTGTGCACATGTATTCTGGAGGTCAGAAGCCCATGTTGGATGTCTCCTTCCACGGCTTTCAACCTTACTTTTGGAGACAGGGTCTCCCACTGAGCCTGGAGTTTACCAATTCAGTTAGACTGGAGAGGTGGCAGACCCCGGGGATCCAGTCTCCTCTTCCACGGTGCTGGGATCACAGGTACAAACCGCCACGCCTGCTTTCTCTGTGCAGCAAGCTCTTCACCACCGACCCATCCCCCAGCTCCAGTTTCCTCTTTTTATCTGGACTCCCGTCACAGTGGGTTGGGGCTACCTAATGACCTACTTTAACTTGATTGCATCATTTGTTTATTTATTTATCAGTTTTTCAAGACAGGGTTTCTCTGTATAACCCTGGCTGGCCTCGAACTCACAGAGATCTGCCTGTCTCTGTCTCCCAAGTGCTGGGATTAAAGGTGTGCGCCACCACCGCCTGGCTTGACTGCATCTTCTCAGACTTCAAATGTTGTTCCTCAAACATTACCCACCTCTTTTTTTGAGACAGTCTCTCACTGGCCTGGAGCTCCGGTACTGGGGTTATAACATAAGCACACCCTCCCACATCTGGCTTTTCCACATGTGTGCTGGGAACTGAACTAGGATTATAACATAAGCACACCCTCCCACATCTGGCTTTTTCACATGTGTGTTGGGAACTGAATCAGCTTCTCTCTTCAAGAACAGCAGAACCACTGAGCTGCTTCTTCCGACCACACTTTTTTTTTTTCAACTATGTTTATTCTTCCTTGTGTGTCTCCTCTCCTTCTGGGACTCACACGATGACGATTAGCATTGTCCCTAACACTCTGTTCTTTTTTCCCCCAGTCTTGTTTTTAAATTTATCATTGTTTCAATAATTCAAATCCTTAGTTCCTTAATTTTCATCTGTCATGCCTAGTCTGTTCATACCGTCCAGTGTATTTTCTATTTCAGACATTGTCCTTTTCATGTCTAGTGGTTTTGTTTAGTTTTCTGTTCTGCATGCCTTCTGTCTGTGTACCGAGTTCCTTCACCAGTTCCCACAGGTTTATCTATTATACCCTCGCAGATGATTTTCTCTGATTAGGGAGCACGTTGCCTGTCCTTTCACTAGGTACCAGACATTTAAATTGTACATTTTGGTGTTAGATTTTGTTATATCCACTTAAATATTGTTGAACCATGCTCTCAAACACAGTTAAATTACCTGGAATTAATTTGGTCGTTCAGGGGTAATGTATTTCCCAGCACTGGGAGGGCCCCCCGGGGTTGTACACAGTTTCTGCCACTGAGCACATGCCAAAGCCCGAGGAATACATTTTCAAGCTGCATTAATATAGGTTCAGAGCAGCATTTGTTCTGAGACTAGTGTGGTACCAATCTGGGCAAGGAGGCTTTATTTCAGCTCTTACGGTGCAGTCTGTCATTGAGGGACACCAGGACGGGAACCTGGAAATAGGAATGGAAACAGAGACCACGGTGGTCTCTGAGTGCTAGCTTCCTTTCTTATCTTCCTCGCCCAGGAATGGCATCACCCACAGTAGGCTGGGCCCTCTGATACCAATTAGCAATTGAGAAGATGCCCTACAGACATGCCCACAGGCCAATCAGATGGGGGCAATCCTTCAGCGGGAACTCCCTCTTCTGCCCACAGGCCAATCAGATGGGGGCAATCCTTCAGCGGGAACTCCCTCTTCTGCCCACAGGCCAATCAGATGGGGGGCAATCCTTCAGCGGGAACTCCCTCTTCTTAGGTGTGTCTATGTTTGTGTCGAGTTAACAGAAACTATGACACCTTGACCTGTAAGTCCACGCAACATCGTCACCAGCCCTCACTCTCTCTCAAGATGACCCATTCTTGCCCTTTGAATATTTTGCTCCTAGGACCTCTGTCTGGGCTGCTGAAGACTCCTGAAGACCTCTGCCTGTCTCTGCCAACACAGGTGTCTGCACTCCACTCTAGACATCTACAGAGTAGGATCCCTGTATGTTCTGGTGTTTCACACTGTACCTGAGGGGCAAGCTCTGGAAGGTTCATTTGTGCCAGCCTGACAGCTATGGGCTATCTAGACCCTGCTTCTGGCTGGGTCTGGGAAGGTTTCGGAAGAAAACTGACATTTAGTCTGTTCCCTGAGTAAAGAAGATTTGCCCTCCCCAGAGTGGATGGGCATCATCCAATCCACCAAGCCTGGACTGGACAAGCTAGAGGATGCCACAGTCCTGTCTGTCCTTGAACTGGGACATCCATCATTTCCTGACATCTGACATCCTGGCCCTCTGGGCTCCAGTACTTACACCAGCAGCTCCAGGTCCTCAGGCCTTCAGCCTTAAACTGAGAGTCTCATCAGTGGTGTCCTGAGCTCTTGGGCTCTCACACTCAGACAAAATCATACTACAACCTTGCAGAAAAGAGACCATGAGAGTGCTCAGCCTCCATAATCATGTTAACCAGTTCCCATGACATGGCTTCTAATACATATCCATATGCATAACTGAACCTGCACCTCCTCCTGTATCTGTACCTGCTCCTGCACCTGCTCCTACACCTGTACCTGCTCCTGCACCTGTACCTGCTTCTGCTCCTGCACTTGCTCCTACACCTGCTCCTGCACCTGTACCTGCTCCTGCACCTGTACCTGCTCCTACACCTGCTCCTGCACCTGTACCTGCTCCTGCACCTATTCCTGCACCTGTACCTGCTCCTATACCTGCTATTGTACCTGCTCCTGTACCTGTACCTCACTTGCTCCTGCATCTGCATCTCTATATATACATGCTTCTGTGCCCATATCTGTGCCCCTATCCCATCAGCTCAGTTTCTTTGGCCCATTTGGGATGGTTTGGTGATGGAGAAACCTCTGTGGATGTGATGCCAGAAAGACCAGGACCTCTGCCTGAGCCCCTTCTCACCCTTCAGCTCAATCCCCTCATCTGCCAAAGGCAGACCTGAGGCGATGGACCCCTGGGACCCAGGATCATGGACACTTATAACTAATGCCAAATAAACAAGATAAAATGCTGTGTAATTACTCCTGAAGTCATTTCCTTGCATTCATAATTGACCTGTGCATTCTTTAATCTTTAATGCTCTTTTTGAAATTCAGCCTCAGGGAGCCATCATGTTATCGATGTTTGTCATGGTTAGGGCTCTAGAGGCAGTGGGCTTTGGTTAAGATGTCATCCAAAGAAAAAGGCAGTTTATGAAGGCATGCCGTTTACATGTCTGCAAAGGGGGATACAGAGAAAGGGCTGGAATTCCTTTTGCTGGGTCAGCACGACAGTGGTGGTGATGATGTTGATGACCGATGGAGGTGATTCAGGTGATTGGTGATAGTGACGATGATGATGATTGTGGTGGTGATGGTGATGATGATGGTGGTGATGGCGATGGTGGTGATGACGATGGTGGTGATGACGATGGTGGTAATGATGATGTGGTGGTGGTGATAGTGATAGTAGTGATAGTGGTAAAGGTGGTGATGAAGTGGTGGTGGTGATGATGGTGAGAGCAACAATGAACCATAGGGATTCTCTTGACTCTACCTCCACAGCACTGACGATGATGGTGATGATGGTGATGGTGGTGATGATGATAGTGGTGATGGTAATGGTGATGGTGGTGATGATGATGGCGATAATGAAGATGGTGGCAGGAAGAAGATTTATAGATTTCTCATTTTGATTAATCCTCAAGAAATCAATGAGGTGGGTGTGACTGTAAACTTGTCTTGCTGAGAAACTATGGCTTAGGATGACCACACAGCTGCAGGAAGATGCACCCAAGGTAGTCCTCAGACCCCCATCCTCCTGATGCCCATCATTCTGCCTTGGCTGCTGTGTCCCAGGGGCTCTCTGGGGACCATCCCTGTCTGCCTGCTTGGACAAGTTTTCTCTCCATCCTCTGCCTTGCATGTCTGCAGACCGGCTAGCTGCTCCCACTCCATGCTGCACTGTGACAGTGTGTGGGATGTGGGACTGTTGGTTCTCCTTCCAAGCGAGAGGTAATGAGGGACTTGAGCTGAGTGCCCACATTTCCCTCTCACTTCCCAAAGATGAAACTGTGGGCAGGCACTCTGCTCAGTTTATGCTACCACTCTGAGTGTTGTCCAAGATGTTTAGCACGGCTTCAAGACAAAACAAAACACCTCCCAGGACTTGCAGTGAGCAGGAACTACAGTCTCCTTCGGCTGAGCTTTGAAATGTTGGAGCCTCACATCTTTTGATCCTCTGCAAAGGCAGTCAGTGCCCTGGACCTCTGAGCCATCTCGGGGACTCATCCGACCCGCCTCCAAGCACAGGCTACCATTTGTGGCCATTTTTACATGAATACCTAGGCTTGAACTCGGGTCCTCATACTTTTGCATCAAGCACTTTAGAGACCCTGGACTCTCATTTTAAGATGTCATCTACCAACGACCACACCAGCCACCCTATGGAGCTGGGCCACACCCCAGCATTCAACTCAAATTCCTCATTCCTCACCCCAGCTCCTCTAGCATCATCTACAGCCTGAGAACCCAGCCCCCGACCTCCTCCCTGGAGAGCCTCAGGACCTGCCTTCTATTTCCTGTTGGCCACATCATGGTTTTCTTGAAGCACACACCCTGTTCTTGACTCTGGGATGGTGGCATCTCCACCACCCACCACCATGGCTTTCCCAGCATTTTCCCTCAGCTGCAGCCCAGGGCTGGGTGGAGTCTGCACTCAGATGGAGCTCGTTTAATGAATTAGCTGAATAAATTAATTTGGGGTTCATTTTCCCAGGCCTCTTGCTTGGGTAGGGAAGCCGCCTCCTTGACCTGTAGGGTGAGGCCCCTTGAGGTGGGACAGAACAGGCACATTAGCCCAGACTGGATTCCATTAAGTCGCTGGGCAGGAGGGGGGAGAGGGGGAATGAGGAGCAGCCCAGAGAACTGCGCCTGTTTAAGGTTAAAAAGGAGAGGGGCAGACTCTGCGGCTAATAATTCTTGCCCATTAATCACAGCCGGCTGCTGCTGGGGCCTCTGTAGAATGTGTTAATTTGGTAATTACAGAGGAGGGGAGGCTGCTTGAACTCTCGGCCTTTGTCATTATTTTTTTTTTAAACTGAAATATGAAATGCAGATGGAAGAGCAGAGATCCCGGCAAAGATTTAAGCTAGGTAGAGCCCTGCCTGTCCCCAAGACCTGTTCCTTCTGAGTTATCCGCTGTCCCACACCTCACGCCTCTGGCTCCTGCCCCAACCCGGGAGCCATCCCCAGGGTTTTGAGTTTATGATCTCAACACTGAAACAACCCCATCAAAAGGTTTCTTTGGGAGGCAGGAGCAGAGTCCACATTTGTAACAAATACCACAACAGCTCAGACTCTGAATGAACCTCCAGGATGGTGTGCTCTGGAGGCCTGGTCCTGGCAGCCTTCTCCAGTGAGCAAGTGGTCCCCTACCCACATGCGATTCCCCATCCCATATCCCTGCCCAGGCACGACTTCTCCCACACCCCCACCCCAACTCTCACCTCCTGATTGGCCCTGCACCCCAGCCGCAGCTCAGGCTCCACCTAAGTTATGCTGGGTGACTCTTAGGCTAGGGAGCTGTCTATGTACCATCCCCTACCCCCTAAACTGGACCACTGTGATGTCTGAGATACAAAGCCACAAGGCCAGGTCACAGTTGGGACTGGGAATCTGTCTCCTTCCTCAGCACAGGCCTATAGATCTGCCCACCTCAGCAAATCTCCTACTCCATGTTCTGTGGAGTCTGGGTGAGCACTTTGAATCTGAAGTACTTATGTACTCTCTCCTCCTTCAGCCAGGCTCTGTCCCCACTGATCCTCTCCCTTACCTGGGCCATGAATCCCCACAAGATCCTGTTAAGGTCTTGGAGAAGGCTGTCAGTATAGCTTAGTTGGCTAAGTGTTTGACTACTGTGCAATAGGCCTTGGCTTCAATCCCCAGCATGGAATGAAAGCCAGGTGTGGGCGCGCCTGTCACTATGGCTGCATAGTAAGTTTGAAGCCAGCTTAGGATACATGGATACATGAAACTCTACCTAGAAACAAAGTTTGGGTAGGTGATGTCCTTGCTGTGGAAGCCTGGGGACCCATATAAAAAGCCAGACATGACAGCACACACCTGTAACCCCAGCACTAGGGAGGAGGAGACAGGGATCCCGGGGCTCACTTGATTAGCTCCAAGCTCAGTTGAGAGACCATGTCTCAAGAGATAAGCTGGCTCAGCAGGTAAAGGTGCTTGCTGCCAAGCCTGATGGCCTGAGAGCCCTGAGAACCACGTGGTCAAAAGTTACTCATCCCCACACCTCCACACACTCAGTGTGACAAGTCTCCCCCAACCTGAAAAGAGAAATGAATAAATAAAATGTAGTAAAACAATTTGTAAGAAAATATAACAGACTAAGACAGCACACGGAAGCATTTGAACGACAGTAAGCACGTCCTGCCATCTGCTGCAGACGCAGCTGTGGGGAATTCCTCGCACATCCTCCTGACGCTATTTTTGCACTCATAACCATATGTTTGTTTATCTTTATTTTATGCACACGACCTTACACCCTATCTGTGCAAATAACAATGTCTGACACTTTTCCTATCAGTAATTTTGGGTCTACCCGGCCCTCTTATTGGTTGCATAGTACTCCATGAGGTCATGGCTCAACTATCCACCCCACAGCAGTGGGAATTCTGATGCGTGATGGTGCTCTGCCCTTGTGATGCCACCACAGCTGGCATTTTTGAGCAGACTTCTTCACTCTGTATGTCCACAGATGCCCATCTGTGCAGCCATCGCTAAAGGCAGAATGAATTTAATTGTTGCTGTGGTGACTCTAGAAAATGAAGAGGAGGTAATAAATAGAAATAAGAGGCACCTGTCATTTGCAGGTGACACTCTCTCACCCAGAATATCCAGTAGAATTAGCTGACAATTACTAAAACAGAGAATTCAGCTAGATGGCTGCCAGGCTTCACACTGAAAAAAGACCCAAGTGTAGTGTGTGGGAACCTCCAGAAGTTCTGGGTCCTCTCCAGAAGTGGCTCTCAAACATCAGGGATATCAGGATCACTGGAAGGCTTGTTAAAATGACAAGCCCCAACCAGTAGGCAAGGCCTCACACTCAGGTCTGCACCCGGGAGAGGAACCCGCGTCTAAGCCAAGCTAGCCTTCCAGGAGGTCAAGGCTGCTGATCTCTGGGCCTCTGCTTGAAGCAACCAGGACCTTAAGATGCATTCTCTGTTTGCAAAGTCTGCAATTTCCAGAAAGCAAGCCCTGTTCCTATTCTTCCACCACAGACTTGCTGTTTTGCTAGTCTCTGGGGAGGGTAAAGTTATGCTCTTTTCTGGCTTTAACATGATCCTTCAGGTTCACCCTTGACCTTAGTTTCCATGCCGCCAGATGCAAAAGAGTCGAGCATGGTTCTAAGGGCTCACACTGCCAGATGGAACTGCCCTCTCATTGGATCCCTCTGGTTGATATGTTGTATAGCCCAATAAACTTATCTGGGGGTCAGAGAACAGAACAGCCACTGTATTAAACCTAGGTTTAGGCAGTGATAGCACGCACCTATAATCCTATCATTCCAGAGGCAGAGAGCAGTCTGGATCTCTGAGTTCAAAGCCACACTGGAAATAGCCAGGCATGGTGACTCATGCCTTTTAATCCCAGAAGTGATGGCAGAAAGCAGAAAGGTATATAAGGCGTGAGGACCAGGAACTAGAGCCTTTGTTAAGCTTTGAGGTTTTTAGCAGCAGTTCAGCTGAGATCCATTCGGGTGAGGACTCAGAGGCTTTCAGTCTGAGGAAACAAGATCAGCTGAGGAATTGGCGAGGCGAGGTTAGATGTGGCTTGTTCTGTCTCTCTGATCTCTCAGCGTTCACCCCAATACCTGGCTCCAGGTTTGTTTTTTGTTAATAAGACCTTTAGAAATTTGTCTACAGGTCCCACCCAGCCCACCATGGCAAAAAGGCTTCAGCTGCTGTCTTGAAAGAAGTGCTTTCCCAACCCAGCTCAGAGTCCAGTGATGTAGTTTGTAGCACCCGGGGTCCCCGCCCTCTTAGACCCCCTTGTCTGCAGCCTCCCTGCATCAAACTAAGTTTTCAATGGAACAAACAAAGAGTGTGGATCTAGAAGCCCTGGCTCCCTTTTTAAAACAAGGGTCTGACACTTGGGAGATGGGAAAATGGATTGAGGAGACTAGAAAGCCACCCTGGGTGAGAGAGGTGGTGGTGGTGGGGTGTTCCTGCCATTTAAATCCTGCGGCTTCAGCAACGCATTCTGGCATGTCTGTTAATGAAGATGCAGAGATCGGGCAACAACGTGCTGTTTCAGCCCACTGTCTCCCTCCAGAGAAATGCTCCTGGAATCACACTGCATTTGAATCACACTGCATTTTCAGGTCTTGTGAAACAGGAGTGACAGAGCATCCTATGCAAATGTGTGATGGAAAGAATGCTCTTTGCAAACCACAAATCCTTAGATTACTCCACACTTACCGCATGTCCGGAGAGGAGGTCATTATTTTGAACCAATGAACTTCTTCTCAAGAAAGTTTGTCTCTGCTTGAAGTTAGAGCCTGTCTATGCATACAGATTCATAGTGCGTGGTGACAGTCCAGCCAGTCTTGCTAGCCATGAGCACAGTCCATGAGAGGAGACGGAGGCTTATCCTTACACCCTTTATACAAATGTCTTTCCCTTCACCCACTAGTCCCTCCCTCCCTCCATCCATCCATCCATCCATCCATCCCTCCATCCCTATATATATCCATCTACCTATTCCCCCACCTGCCATCCTTCCATCGATCCATCCATCGATCCATCCATCCATCCTCTGACTCACTCACCTATCTATCTTTATCTACCCATCTTTTTATCCCTCCATCCACTAATCTACCTACTCACCCACCCCTCCATCCATTAATCTATTCTTACTTCATCGACCCTCCCACACATTCATTCCTCTATCTACCCATCTCTTCATCCCTCAATCCATTTATTCACCCTCCCACCTATCCCTACCATCACTCACCTATCAATCAATCTTCCTCTACCTGGGACACAGTAACCAAGCAGAGGAAGGCATAGACAGCATGGTTCCTGGTCTTAACAGAGAGCAGGCAACAATGGCTGTAGCTGGGCTGAACCCAAATGAGAAGGCTGGTTGGTGTTTTGAAAGCTCAGTGTCGGCTGCTACAGTCACATGCCTGTGTTGCAGACAGAGCAAGCTGCTGAGGGAAGCATGGGCTCTCCATCTTCATAGTCTATTAGAATCTCAGAACTACCTAGTGGCTTTTGCAGTCATAAGCTGAGAATGCTGTTAGGGATGCTGAGGGTGCTGAGGTACTGGATGGTTAGCAGAGCATCCCTCAATCTAAGATCTGGTATCTCTGTGGTGTCCTGCCTCAGTCTCCCCAGACTCTGGCTGAGCAATTATCTTCCCATCTTACAAACAAGAAAACTGAGGCTCAGAGTATCTGAACCATCACCAAGCCCACGGAGCCTGCAGAGCAGCATTTGAAAGGCTTGCAGAATTCTGAGTATTTATTCCAGACTCCCGCAGAGAGAGACAAGGCTTGCCCTGTTGGAACCCCCCCCCCCCCCAGCTGCCTCTGACAGTGCAGCCCCAAGGCACAGGGACCAGGTTCAAGACGGTTCATCCACCTGCCCCACCCTTGTTCCCTTCACAGCCCGCCACTGGGATGGGAAGCTGGGAGGCAGCCCCACCTCACCAGGCTGCGGCTCACAGAGGGGCACAGCCTCTTTTACTGCCCTCATTTACAGCATTCTATGCTGCCGCCAATTGTGCTTGCACAGAGCTCCTTCAGGCTCCATGTTGGTGTTAAATCCTCTCAGCCACATTGTAAAGCCAACTTCAAATCTCGACCTTTAAGAAATCCACACATCCTTCCATGACAGGGCAGGGGAGGGAGATAGGGTCAGTGGGTTTGGTCCGCGTCTGTCTGTAGTGACACCACACCGCGTATTTGGGTGTAGGTGTCTGTGGCTCCTCTGGTGTGTGTGTGAGGGGGGAGGGGAGGGGCCTGTCTTGTCTTTGCTCCCCTCGGTGAGCCCTTAAATTGTGAGTTACTGTCCGGAGCTTCCCGAGCCGAGGGGGATCTCTTTTCCAGGGCAATCCTTTTACATGCTTCCAGGCGGGAAAAGAATTCGTCCTAAAGGAGGAAAAGCGTAGCAGGCAGAGGAAGCAGCCAGGAAAAGCAGCCATCAGCAGCCAGAAGCTAGAGGAGGGCCACAGGAGGGAAAGGGCGGATTCTGAGGCCAGACGGGTTCCAAGACCGGCCCCCTGACTCTCCTCTGTGCTGTCCCGGGT
Source organism: Peromyscus maniculatus bairdii (assembly GCF_049852395.1). NCBI lineage: Eukaryota > Metazoa > Chordata > Mammalia > Rodentia > Cricetidae > Peromyscus > Peromyscus maniculatus. The sequence continues at coordinate 105,103,288 of NC_134859.1, forward strand.
CCAGCACCATGAACCTGACTCCTGCCGTCTGGGGCTTCTGCCTCTCCCACTTCCCAAATAATGGAAACATTGTGTTTTCTCTTGATCTCCCGACAGTCTCAGCGCTGCTGAGGCTGAGGCTCTTGCTCCCCCTCCCCCACAACAGGGCAGCATCCTCCGGGTGAGGCCCCTCCCACCCCTGCTAGCCCCTCCCCGTTGTCCCTCACTAACATCTCTCCCTAGCAAGGTTCTTCCGCTCTGATGTGTATTCCAGGAGACATGCACCTAGAGCCCTTCTTGTTGTTCAGAACACGCCGCTCCCTCGGACTCCCTTCCTCCAGTGAACAGCCTTGTACTGAACAGGGCAGACAGGCTTCAGGGGAGTGCCTGCCGCCTCCTGGGTCCCGGAGATCCTACCTGGGGGCGCCAAGCCAAGTCTTAAGGCTGAGTGTCTAACAACAGTGTGTGGGCATTGAAGACAGGGACTGAAGGGGCCAGCAGCCCTAACTCTGTCTCCAGCAATCCGAAGATCACACGTGGGGAGGAAGAAAGTCCGTTCCTACCGCCTGAGGCCTCCACAAAGATGGAGAGGGTCCACCATAGTGGGAACCCCGGGCGGAGCTCCTGAGCTGTGCTCCTAGTGGAAAGGAGAGAAGGCGCAAGGACTCCAGAAGCTTCTGCCATTTCTCTGCCGGGAACCCAGTGTCCTGGGGTCCTTCAGGCCTGGGCCCAGGATCTTCATCTGCTAGGCCCAGGCCTCTCAGCATTGTTTAGAGGCGGACCTTCTTGGTGCATGTCCTGGGAGGGGGCATCCCTCTTCTCTCACAGGCTGGGAGACCAGAGAGAGCCGTCTACACATAGGTCAGGCAGATAGTGCGGGAGATCGGCTATGTCCTCCCAGTTTCTGATTGGAGCCGGGTCCTCAGCATCCTTGACCTGTGGATGCTTCTCGTCTTCTCTGCCTCCGTCCCATGTGGAATTCCCCTAACTGCGGGTTTGTGTGCCGCCGCCACTGCCTCTTCTTCCCTCTTCCTCCTTCTCTCCCATCCTCCTCCCTTTATCCTCCCTCTGTTTGCCCCCCCCCCCGCCGTGTGTGTGTGTGTGTGTGTGTGTGTGTGTGTGTGTGTGTGTGTGTGTGTGTATGTGTGTGTGTGTGTGTATGTATGTGTGTCCACATAGCTCCTGTGTGGCAGTCAGAGGTCCACACTGGAAATCTTCCTAGGTTACTCTCCACCTTATTTTTCGAGACAGGGTCTCTCGTTGAACCTGGTGTTTGTCGCTTGGGCTAGACTGGCTGGCCAGCGGGCCCCCTGGATCTACCCGTCTGCACCCCGCCCTCACCCGCACTGGGAGTACAGGCTTCTGCTGCCACACCTAGCTTTTTATGTGGTTTTGGGGATACAGACTCAGGTCCTCATGCTGTCCCTTGTTAGGACACTCACTGGATGCAGCCACCCCCAAATCCAGCTTGGCCTCAACTCCATCAGTGCCTTAATTACATCTCCAGAGACCCATTTTCCAAACAAGGGCCACAATCTTGGTCCAAACTGGCATGAATCTGGGGACACACTGTTGAACCCACTAGAAAAGGTGATGAAGCGATGGGGCAGAGCCACTGTCCCTGGGGGCTGGGGGCAGCCGTTCGTGCCCCAAGCACAGCGAGGCAGGCGTGTGGAGCAGAGGGAGCCTCTTCCATTCACGCCCCCCGGTGACTGGGCTTCCTCAATGCCGCCCTCCTCTAGAACCTTTCACTATCCTCGTTTACCCCCTCCTCCCTGCTGGAGGGATGTGAAGGTATCCTTTGATTTCACTGAATTATTAAAGAATAGTGGTCCAAATAAGATTGGGACTGAGCAGGGGGCTAAGAACAAAAGAGAGGTTCTGCTGCCTCGGGGATGCCTAGGTTGGCTGAACTGAGGGGTGGGGACATAGGTGGATGGGGGTTCCGCCGCCAACTTCTTTCCCTCCCCTTTCTGTCCTCCCCTCCCCCTCCCTCCCCCTCCCTCCCCCTCCCCTCCCCTCCCCCAGCTGCTATGGAAGCTGTGGCCACAATTTAATATGCAGAGGTGGACAGCTGGCACCGAGGCAGGCGCATCCTCAGAAGGGCATGCCGTATTTCAAACAAAGAACACACAACAAAGGACCTGTGCTCGATTTGTGAGCATCTGTGCCGAGCAAGATTTATCTAAGCAAGCAGAGGGGCCCTGACCTTGGGCTTGAGAGCTTTAAAGTGAACAGGCCGCCGTTGTAGATGGAACAGAGACACTCGTGATTATCATTATTTAATATAATGGTCCTAAACTGTTGGGAGGGGGTATAGATGCCACGAGAGGATTGTTTTTTATTCCGGGAGATGTGGTGTGAAGATCCGGCAGCAGGGAGGAGGGAGAAGTGCATTCCTGAAGGGAAAGAGGAGGGATCAGAGCTGCAGGCAGAAAATAAACAGATTCCCCTTGCTTGTCCCTCCTTCCCATCCCCCCCCTCCCCCCCCCCCCCCCGCCCACTTTCTTCCTTGCAGCTCTAGCGTTACATTACCTTACTGGCATGAAGAGAGACAGGGCCAGCCTTGGAGCGGTTTTGGGAACAGAGAAAGGAGGCTAGTGTCCTCAGTTCCTAGAGTGGGGATTCAACGGGGCTGCAGGGTCCCCAGGGGCTGCCAGAAGATCCGGGGCAGATGGGCATGTGGATCAAGGAAGGCTAGGATGCAGGGAGCCGTGAGGGAGGTCCAGGAACTCAGCTGGTTGTGTGCTTTTCCTGGGGTCCCCAAAGTCAACCCGTGCCTCCTCCTGCAGACACTGAATACCTGGGGGAATAAAGGGGATGGGTAGTGGGGTGGGGTTGGCTGGGCCACTGCTGACACTGAGGGCCCGGGATCAGTCTACCTCTGCCACACCCCCACCAGATGCTCCTGGCTTCCCGTGGCCAGAACCTCCATGCTGTCACCGACTGCCGCTTGTTTTCACCTGTAATGATGCTCTGTTCTCCTTTCAGAGTTCACTCTCCCAAACCGTCCCTAAAGCAGAATCAAACAGGTGCCATCATCCAGTGATGCCCTCTCTGGAATGTGCCAGAAGTCTGGTACCTCGGGCAGCAAGAACCTAGCAGAGGTTCAGCACCAGGCTGGGAAGGGGAGGTGGCAGAAGCTGATTCCCTCTTGGCGACACCCAGGTAGAACAGAGGGGCTCACAGTTGAACTTGAGGGACTTGACGCCATGCAGAGTGGCCTCAGGGAGAACTTCAGGATCCAGACAAGATAAGGAAGCCAGGGCAGTTCCCGCTGTCTTCATTGGCTGATATTCAGCAGCGCAGGAAGGGTGCAGCGTCGGAGGCAGGTCAGGCTTGTGTGGACACAGAGGGACACATCAGTGGTGATGCCACCAAGAAACACTGAGGAAAGTGAGGACCTGGGGTGCCCAGCAGGCCCCTCCCATACACAGGTGCACCTGGGGCACCCACTACTGTTTGTAGGTGACACCAGGTCAGAATCAAGTTACCAGGACTGGTTCCACCTCCTGTTCTAAGCACAGCCTTGAGCCTCAGTCTCCTTGTTTATAAAATGTGGGTGAAGGGACTCACTTTCAGGACAACTGCGATAGTGCAGAAGTGACAGAGGGGTCTTCTCATCTCTCTCTGTCTGTCTCTGTCTCTGTCTCTGTGTGTGTGTGTGTGTGTGTGTGTGTGTGTGTGTGTGTGTGTCTGATAAGCACCAGTCGATATCTCTGTAGGCCGTGAGGACTTGCTTGCTGGAGGAGGGGTTCTAGCCATCGGAAGGAAGGTCTGCCTTCCCCTTCTCCACCATACCCACTGCTGAGCCTCTGGAGAGTCTCACAGCCCAGCTCCAAAGCTGTCAGTCAGGGAGACAGCCAGGGGGCAGGGAAAGCGGCAAGACAGACAGACAGTGAAGGTGCAGTGAGCCTCTGTCCCTGTCCTCCTCCGTGCGACCAGCGTCCAGCATCCCTGCCCTGTCCTCCTCCATGCCACCAGTGTTTGGCATCCCTGGGTGTCTCTGAAGCTTCTGGTAGCATTTGGTCTTTTTGATGCCGTCTGGGAGATTCCCACAAAGCCAGTCTCTCTGCAGCTGGGTGGGAAACACCTTACCTCGAAGGACAGTTGAGCATGCTTGCACGTCTTCCTTATAATGCACTCCTCGTCTAACCTAGATCCTGCATGCTGTAGTTCAGCGCATTTCATGTTCTGCTGTTTTATGTATTTGATTTATTTTTGCATGTATATGTGTGTGGGCTTGTGTACACGTGTGTGCGTGTGTGTAAAGGTCAGAGGTCAATATCAAATTGTTCTCCACCTTATTCTTTTGAGACAAGATCTCTCACTGAACCTGAGGTTCACTGATTTGGCTAGCCAGGCTGGCCAGCAAGCTCCAAGCCATGGACTCCTGTCATGGACTGCCCCACCCCTCATACACACACCCAGCTCTGGGTTTGCAGCTGCTGTACCCAGCTTTTTCTGTGAGTGCTGGGGATCAATTTTGGGTTCTCATGTTTGCACAGCAAATCCTTTCTGACTGAGCCCTGGGCCCTGTTTTGGTTTTACTGATCATCGAGGCTCAAGCAGAAGGAAAAGCACCTTTTGTCAAGCTCTTCATTCTGTCTCTCAGTCACTGGCTCCCTTTCTGCTGTGTGGGAGCCCCAGCCCAGTGAGAACTGTCAGGGATCCCGGGTGGAGCCCGCAGCAGTCCCCCACCTAGGCAGAACCAGCTCTGGGATTCTCTTCCCTTCATCTCGCATCATTATTGAGAGATGGTGCAGGTCTTGGAGAGAGAGGGAAAAAAAACAACCCGTTGGCTCTGGAAAAATGATGTGTGACACTCTTCATATGGATCAGGTAATTAACGGATGCCCTGACTTCCTCCACCATAACACTAGGGGGGTGCAGGCTGCACTCTCTAATTCCAGATAATTAAAGAGCAATCGAGCTCTCTCAAGCTGCTTGGGGAGGGAAGGCCTCTGCCATTAACAAGGCAGAGCCTTCTCCATTCTCCACACCCGGCTGCAAACCTCAGCCTCTGCTTTGCAAGCTGACGGACAGCCAAGTCTCAGGCCGCAGCCTCTGCTACAGCCTTCTGGATGTGTGTGCACATGTGCCTCTGCGTGCATGGGCATTGAATGCGTGTGTGCAGACGACACACCTGTGCATACGTGTGTTGGTGTAGGACCATCTACTAGAGTCACACCTGCTCTTAGAGTTTGCCCCCCCCCCAGGAATCTCTGCATGCTTGTTGCTGCCACCCCAGAGAAATAGTTAAGTCACAATTGTGAAGAGCAAGCTCAAAAGGTCCCTGTTTTATCCCCAATAAATGTCCCTTGTGTCCCCGTTCCTAGGAGATTCCAGGACATCCACAGGCCCCTGAGCTGAGGGTCTGTGGGTTTTAGCAGTGACTAGTGTTCCACAAAAAGACAGCAATCACACTGTAGAGGTCCATCTGTTCCTCCGGGCCATTAGGGCCACCAGGCTGCTGCTCCTCCTGGGAGATGTGTCGGTGTGAATGGCATCTGTGTGACAGCAGAACCTGGAGTCGGCAGGGGCCTCCGCGGCCTCCCTGGGAGAACAGAGCAGAGGTTAATTGCAGGTGGAGGGGACTGCCAGATCTCCTGGATTCACACAGTGCATCTGACACATTTCCTGATAAATCAGTTCCCTCTTATCAGCCGGTCTCCCAGGCCTCCACACTTCCATATCTGACTCGGTTGCTCCTAGTTAGTGGATTCAGAACAGCCTGTGGACTCACAAGGAAGGGCTGGGTGAACTCTGGGCTCCTGGACCAGAAATGCAGCCAGTGGAGGCTTTTCATCTTATTAATATAGTGTTGGTTTAAATTTTTTATTTACTTTATTGTGTGCGTGTGTATGCATGTGTGTGTGTCTGTGTGTATATGTGTGTGTATGTGTGTGTCTGTGTATGTGCATGTGTATGCGTGTATGTGTGTCTGTGTGTATATGTGTGTGTATGTGTGTGTCTGTGTGTGTGCGTGTGTATGCATGTATGTCTGTGTCTGTGTGTATATGTGTGTGTATGTGTGTGCATGTGTATGTGTGTGTGTGTGTGTGTGTGTGTGTACTCAAATACATGAGCATGCGCGAGTGTCAGTGGTGTACTTGTGGAGGTCGGAGCACAGCTTGTGGGAGTCAGTTCTCTCCTTCTACCATGTGGGTTCCCATGATCAAACCCAGCTTGTCAGGTTGACAGCCGTCACTTTACCTGATGAGCAGCCGTCTCTCTGACACGAACATGAGGTTAAGTAGCAAAGCTTTCGATGAGAGGAAATCAGTTTGTCCATTTTTCCGGAGAGTCCTAATCTTCTGCATTTTGTCCCATGGAGGTAATTTCGCTCTAGCCTCCCACCCCTGGCCCTTTCTTCCACATGTCTGGTGGCTTCAGCACACACATGTAGGTCTGTGACCAATTCCAAGCTAGAGCTGTATGTAGGAGTCTTCATTTTTCTATGTGAAAATGTCGTTTTAACGCCGACCATTGACAAGGCTGTGCTGCCCCTTCCTTCATGAATTCCTGGTAAGTCTGTTGAGAGCAAGTCAGCCACACACACATCTCTCTTCCAGAGCTAGATTGTTATGTTCACCCGTCCGAGCAGATCACCTTTCTTCTCTTCTCAAGCCTAGGGCCTCACCCTGCCAGACAAGCGCTCCTCGGCTCCTGGGCGCCTGGGCAGCTATGGTCACACCTTGTCGCAGCCCTTTACCTACAGGCCAAGAAGACACTGGGGTTATACCAACTGTCAGCCATGTCTACTCCGATGAAGCCTTCTGGGAGAGCCAGGGTGAAGTCTCAGTGTAAGGTGCTCGCAGTGCCCCCATGAGGGCTGGAGTTTGGATCTCCAGAACCCACTTAAAAGTCGGTTTGGAGTGGAGGAAACAGTGAGGAAGGGATCCAGTGAGAGACTCTGCCTCAATATATAGAGTGGGCAGTGACAGAGGAAGACGTCAGCCTCAGGCCTCCACAGGCACTTCCACACACATGTGCACACACACACCATGTATACATACATAAAACACCCCAAACTTTCATGAACGGAATGGCAACGTGGGGTGGGGGCTCCATGGACCTGTGCTGGATTTGGCTGGGACCTGTGGTTATAGGACACTCTTAGCCTGAGCTGCTGTAACACAAATACCACAGGCAGAGTGGCCGAGTCAGCAAATACATCTTTCACAGTCCTAGAGGCTGGGAGATCCAGCTCAGGGAGTGAGCAGTTCATCCTCAGTAGAAGTTGGCTGACTTTCCTTAACCTCATGTGGGGGAGAGAGGAATAAAGATTTCTCCAGTATCCTAAGGGGTCTGAGGTCTCAGTCACAGGGCCCCACCCTTGTGACCTAGGCATCACCCTGTAGGTAAAATATTCTATCCCACCAGCCAGCTCCCAAACAACTGCACAGAGACTTATTATTAATTATAAATGCTCAGCTGATAGCTTAGGCTTGTTTCTAACTAGCTCTTATAACTTAAATTAACCTGTTACTATTATTTTACTTCCTGCCACGTGGCTCATAGCTTGTTACCTCATCTTGTATACGTCCTGCTTCCTCTGCATCTGGCTGGAGACTCCACCCTTCTTCATCTCAGTGAGCTCTCTTCCTGTCCTCAAGTCCCACCTAACCTCTTCCTGCCTAGTAATTGGCCATTTAGCTCTTTATTAAGCCAATGAGAGCAACGCATCTTCACAGCGTACAAAAAGATTGTACCACAACATCACCCAGAGACTCCACCTTCTAATACCTCCACACTGGAGTTCAGGCTTACCACACAGACTGAGGGTGACACAGCACTGAGTGTCACATCCTGCTTGTCCTTACTCCAACAGAGGCTGTGGTGACTTACGGTTACTTGTGTCACCGTTAGAATGGTGTCTCAGGGTTTCCATTGCTGTGAAGAGACACCGTGAACACAGCAACTATTTTTTTTTTTTTAATGGTTTTTCGAGACAGGGTTTCTCTGTGTAGCTTTGTGCCTGTCCTGGATCTCGCTCTGTAGACCAGGCTGGCCTCGAACTCACAGAGATCCACCTGTCTCTGCCTCCTGAGTGCTGGGACTAAAGGTGTGCGCCACCACCGCAACTCTTATAAAGGAAACATTTAATTGAGAGGGGTCACTTACAGTTCAGAGGTTCAGTCCATTATCATCATGATGGGGAGCATGGCAGCATGCAGGCAGATGTTGTACTGGAGGAGTAACTGAGAATCCTCATCCTGCAGGCAACAGGAAGTCAGCTGAGACAGTGGGCGGTATCCTGAGCATAGGAAACCTCAAATCCTGCCCCTACAGTGACACACTTCCTACAACAAGGCATACATACTCCAATAAAGCCACACCTCCTAACAGTGCCACTCCCTAAAAGATTTTGGGGGCCAGTTACACTCAAACTACCATAAACAGGCACCCTTGTGCCAGACGTTGTGTATATTAGGCCCCTACCCCTTTTTGAAACTGGAGTGCATGTGTCTGAGATCATGTGGTGGCCTCAAACTCACTATGCAACTGAAGATGACCTTGACTTTCTCATTCTCCTGCCTCCACCTCCCAAGGGCTAGGATTACCTGTGTGAATTACCACACCCAGTGTAGATGATGCTGGGAGTGGAACCCAGGGCTGCCTCTATCCAAGGCCAGCCCTCTACCAACTGAGCCACACCCCAGCTCCTGTATGCGCTCTCTTAATTCCTCATGGTTTTATGGTTCACATTTTGTAAATACAGAAATTGAGACTCATGTAGTAAAATTACTAACCCAAGATCAAGGTTCTGAACCCGGACTGACTAGCCATCCTGTGCGATACAGTAATGCGTATGGAGACCACATGTGGGAGGCGCAGCAGAGGAAACGGGGTGTGAGTCTAGGTGCTGTGTGTGTGCCTCACCCTGGCCACTTCCCATCCACAAGGCAGAGATGAGAGGTTGTGCAGAGTCAGGTCTTGGGCACCCAGCCTCATGCAGGGCCTGTGTTTTGGCTCATTTTCCCAGTCTTTCACATTCTTTCTAGCATATTCTAAGTCCTCCTGCTTCTGGCCTTATGCCCTGCTTCTCACTTAGCTCTGAACATCCATCAGTGCCACAGCTCTGCTAAGACTTCCGCTCCTCTTCTGGACACGGATTTTACCAAATCATGAGTTTCCTGCATCCATTTCCCACCTCTGACAATAGCAGACATCACTAATCAATCACAGCACCCTAGCTGTTCGAGCATCCCAAGCCTTCTTGATCTTTCTCAATAAAGGATGGCCTCTGGCAGTCTAGGATCAGCATGAGGAATGAACTCCATTTTCCATCCTGGTTTTTCTCTTCTCTTGTAATTTTTATGCTTAGGCCCACTCTGGACTTGATGTCCAGTCAAGTACAGCCTGTGTTTCATGCATGCATCCATCTCCAATTGAGACGTTCCTCCCAGAGCAAGCCCTGAGCACACCAGGAGTGCAGTCTTCACATCTGTGCACCCTAGCACCTGGCACAGGCCCCTGCACAGCATCCAGAGTCTTGGGCTAGCTTGCTGTCACGCAGGTTCCGGGCTGAATCAGGTTAGCTGGTCCCAAGGCCACCAGTTTAGCATCCTTGAAACTGAGATTTGGAGTCCTTTGCAGGTCTCTCCTGGTTTCCTGCCTTATACTTCAACTTGTCCCCCTCTCCCCACTCCCCCTGTCTTGTACAGCTCACACCACACAAATATGTAGGATGTGTTTTCAGTCACATCTGTCCTCACCCTACCCTGCCCTGAGATCCCAGCTCTTTGGCCTTAGTTTTGTTCATGTCCCGTCTCTATTACCTCCAACAGTGCGTGGCACTCAGTAGGGAGGCAGGATTTCTTGATGTTGAGGGGACTTCCTGGAATAAGTCTCAGCTCTTCTGTCTCGGCTTCCCCTGGGGATGGGATGCTGCTTAGGCGCTCTGATTGGCAGGTGCATATGGCTTGAATAAATAGGAATAGGGAAACGTGTTCACACTTGCTCAATATGCTCGGTCTTGTTGACAACCTAAGGGAGCTGGGGAGGTGGCAGGAGGAAGACAGTGGGAGGACTCTTGGGCTCCAGGGTAGGAGGACGGCCAGGCCTGGGCTTTGTGCCCTTCCTGGGGCTCCACTTAGTAAGCAAGGACCCTTCAGTGCAGGCTTACCCTCCTTCGTCCTTGTCTGCAACACAGACCTTGCCTCTGCCCTGAGCACTTCCCAGAGATTCTGGAAAGTCACTTGTGTGTGGTAGTTTGAGTGTAACTGGCCCCCATAATCTTTTAGGGAGTGGCACTGTTAGGAGGTGTGGCTTTATTGGAATGTGTACGCCTTGTTGGAGGAAGTGTGTCACTGTGGGGCAGGATTTGAGGTTTCCTATGCTCAGGATACCGCCCACTGTCTCAGCTGAGTTCCTGTTGCCTGCAGGATGAGGACTCTCAGTTACTCCTCCAGCACAACATCTGCCTGCATGCTGCCATGCTCCCCGTCATGACAATGGACTGAACCTCTGAACTGTAAGTGACCCCTCTCAATTAAATGTTTCCTTTATAAGAGTTGCTCTGTTCATGATGTCTCTTCACAGCAATAGAAACCATAACTAAGACACTGTGCAAAAAGATGTCTCATGAAACTAAATCAAGTGCCTGTAAGCCCATGGGGAAAGAACATTAGGACAAGATTCAGGCCATACTGCATTTGGGGCCAAACTCTCTTAGAAGTCAACAGGGTAACCACAGGCAAGGTAAACTGATCCCACAAACCACACAGGCCCAGCTGTAGGAGCTATGAGGGGTAATGGATCAGACTTCACAAGGGGGCCATGTCTGCTCCAGAGTCGATGGCCCAGGGTCCACCAGCACCTGTTGATTCTTGTACGAGTTTGTTTGCTTGTTGCTGTGATGAAAATCTGCTGAAGCCACTGGAGGGAGGCAAGGTTTATGTTGGCTCGTGGTTCGGAGGATCCAGTCCTTGTGGTGCAGAAGGCAAGGTGGCCAAAGCCGGTCAGTTTATGGCAGTGAGAGTGTGAGGCGCCTGGTCACGTCATGGAGACAGACAGGAAATGAGACCGACCAGAACCAAAGAAAAACATACCTTTCAAAGCCCATCCTGTCAGTGAGCTAGGCCCCTCAAAGTTGCTCAGTTTTCCCAACAGCCCCGCAAGCTAAGAATCAAATGTTTGAACACGTGAGCCAATGAGGATATGGACCTCAGTGGTTCTCGGGCATCTGTGTCTGGATGAGAACTTTAGAGGCTCAGTTTCCTCAAATGTATTAACAACAAGGTGGCTCCGTGGGTAAAGATGCTTGCTCCCAAGCCTGAGATGACCTGAATTCTCCAGGTCCCACAGGGTGGAATGAGAACTGACACTTGAATGTTGTAGAATATTATTTTCACTAGGCAAAGATGTGTTACATTTGTTTACGCTGCAGAATATTACTTTAACTGTGTAAAGGTGTGTTGTTTTTGTTTATGCTGCATCTCTTAAACGATGTAAGGCTGTGTGCTTAATTATGTAAAGGTATGTTGCATCTGTTTCACCTTGCCTGCCTAAGGCACCTGATTGGTCTAATAAAAAGCTGAATGGCCAATAGCTGGGCAGGAGAGGGATTGCCAGGCTGCCAAGCAGAGAGAGTAAATGGAGGAGAACTTGAGGCTGGAGAAGAAAGAAGGAGAGAAGGAGGAGAGAGTGAGGGACATGCCTGGGGCCAGGAGCCAGGCGGATGGCAGGCAGCCAGCCATGAGGAGCAGTGGGGGTAAGGGACACAGAAGGAAGGAAGGTTAGAAAGCCCCGAGGCAGAACAGGTAAAGAGAAACAGGTTAATTTAAGTTCAAAGAGCCAGCAAACAAAAGCAAAGGCTGAGCATTCAAAACTAATAATAAGTCTCTGTTCGTGATTTGGGAGCTGGTTGGCGGCCCCCAAAGAGAAAGCCTGGTGCACTTGGAAATCATCCTCTGACCTCCACGTGAGCACCATGGCACATCTGTGTACACAATAAATAATTAGGCGTAATGAAAAATTTTAAAACAGCACCAACTGTATTATGTGAAGTTCCCTCTTTCGCTCAGCCTGGACTGATGAAATGCGTCCTACAGACAAGAAAGCACAGACTCGGGGCCTAGAGAGCTGGCTCAGTGGTGAGTGCTCTTCCAGGGGACCTGACTTTAGTTTCCAGAATCCACATTACTGGCATAACCAGGCCTGAGTTCAAATGCTGCTCTGCCCCTCGAAGCCCCTTGGCTCTAGGAAGATGACCACCTGTCTCCATTTCCTTCTCTGTTGGGTCACAATACAATGGTTGTCATGAGGACAAAATGACAAACGCAGCCTCACACCTAGGCCCAGGCCCATGGGGTTCTAGTCCCTGCTTCGCCTTTGAAAAACAGGATGCGTGACAGGCCACTGATCTGCATGTCATGTCAACAGCTGGCCCTGCTGCATTAAGTTGGAACCAGTCCTGTTACAGCTTGTCACACACAGCTGTTGCTGCTGTGGCCGCTGGCACAGGCAGCCCAGAGCTGCAGGTCCCTTGCCAAGCAAGCAGTACCTCAGTGGAGGACGTCTTTGTTCCCTCGTCTCCAGGGACCTGCACGGTGGCCGGAAACACTGGTCCTTTCTCCCTTTGGAAAAAGACACAGTGTGCCCTGGAGAATTCTCCGTGTCTTGTTATCGACAAGTCTTTCTGTAGCGAGAGGCATGTGGCTGCCAACTCCACAGCGCCACTTCTCGGAAGTCATGTTTCTCTTCTCGGAAGTCATGTGTCTCTATGTCGTGTGTGTCTGCAAGTGTGAGTCTGCCAGCTCACGGCTGCTGAATGGCTTCAGTATTGAGAAGCCCCAGCATACTTGGAGGTGGTACCTGGGACACCTGCAGGGTGAGACATGTATGTGTGAGTGGCCAGGCTGGGACTTGAGATTCAGCAAACCTGAGTCACCTGTCCTGGGCCATTCCAGCCAGAGGTTTGGTTCCCAGTCCTATCTCTACCCATCCATGGATTTCATTCCACTCTCCTGGGATTCCTCCTTCCAGCCTGCTCAGTGTTTTTATGGTCATTTCCCTGACTCTGTCTCCTTGTTCATCATTACAAGCCTCAGGGCCAGGGATGCAATACTTGAGGTTACCAGAGAAAGGCCCCCCAAGCTCGGGGACTGAGTTTGGCAGCCTTCCATTAGTCTAACAAATATCTGAAGATGGGTCTGGGGAGATAGCTCAGTTGGCAAGGTTTTTTCTATGTAAGCATGAGGACCTATGTTTCATCCCAGCACCCATGTTTAAAAAAAAAAAAGTGGGGAGGGCTGGAGAGATAGTTCAGCCGTTAAAGGCTAGGCTCACAACAAAAAATAGTTTAAAAAAGGGGGGGGGGCTGGTTTTGGTGGCATGCTGGGAGGCAGAGACGAGAGGACCTCTGGGGCTCACTGGTTAGCCAGCCCTACCTACTTAGTGAGGAAAAAAGGCAGACAGTACCTGAGGAACAACACCTGAGGGTGGTCTTTGACCTCCACGTGCAGACATGTGCACACACACCTATGCACACATGTGCAACTCATGCAAACATACAAGTACCAGGAGACCCGTGATACTGGAGGGTGAAGTGCCTGCCATGCCTTTTCTATCCTTACCATTCCACCTAGCCTAAGAACCCTGGCTCTCTAAGACTTCCTGGGACCCTCATCCCAGCCAAAGTCACCGTCATCTCCCACTTGGTCATCACACCTGTCTTAGGGTTCTTATTGCTGTGAAGAGACACCATGACCACGGCAACTCTTACAAAGAAAACATTTAATTAGGGCGGGCTTACAGTTCAGAGATTCAGTCCATTATCACCAAGATGGGGAGCATGGCAGCGTGCAGGCAGATGCGGTGCTGGATGAGAGTGCTACATCTCTCAGGCAACAGGAAGTCGACTGCTACACTGGGCAGTCTCCTGAGCATAGGAAACCTCAAAGCCTGCCTCCATAGTGACGCACTTCCTCCAATAAGGCCATACCCACTCCAACAAAGCCACACCTCCTAATAGTGCCACTCCCTATGAGATTATGGGGGCCAATCACACTCAAACCACCATACAAAGGTAATAAGGAAGGGGCTGAGGAAAAGAAAAGAAAACATACTAAGAAAGAAGATTTAAACCTTTTCACTACAAAATAAAGAAAAAGTAGGCAAATGAGAATTAAACAAAAGTAAGAGATACAACAAAAACAAGGTATTTTGAAAATTAAACATAAACATGTCTAAAACAAGAATCCGAGTATCTTGATTCTAGGTCTTCTGCAGTTTGGGGTGCCATGGAGTGGTGGGCTGGGGTCTGTGGTGGCTCCCTCTGCTGCTCGGGCCAGTGCTCTACACAAGCAGAGGGCTGGGCCAGCCAAGGCTGTGTCGGCGTCCGGCTATATTCCCTTTGGAAGCTTCCCCTCTCTGCTGTGATCTGACATCTCCCAACCCTGGAGACCAGATCTGGGTCCAGAGCTCTTAGTCCCTCCCAGTAGCAAACTACAGGCTACAGCGGAGAAGTTCCACAGGCCAGGCAATCTCCCGGTCACTGGCTTGAAGCTGAGCCTCCACCGTAACCCACGGGGGAGAGGCTTATTCCTTGCCACGGAAAACAGAACCCTCCACATCTCAGATCCCTCTCAAGGGGATGATGCCCTATAGCACTCATAGAGACTGAGAGCAACATGGTGCTTCCTGGAAGACACATCACTCCCCTATCTGCACCCACCTGGAGGATTCCAGTGTCAGAATGAGAACAGGCAGAGAGGCAGGGGAAGTCCCGGGGACACGAGAGGAATCTCACCCCAGAATCTGGCTGAAGCCTGTTGCTAACAGGACTGCAAGAACTCCATAAATCACCCCTGCTAAGTCCGTCTGCTTCCCAGCTACAAACCTGTAGCTTTCCAGGAATCTCACCAGAAACTCCGGTGACAGGGAATGGACATGGACTGAACCCCTCCTGAGAGCCTAGTGACTCCTGGCTTCTCCTTCTAGGACTATGTCCAGCTCAAGAGCCATCTTGCTCATATGAGAGAGAAAAGGAGAGAGGACATTTCTTAGCATAACTTGAGAGCCACCAAAATGTACCCTCCTTCCCTCCCCAACCTCTTCCTCTCATCAGAGAATAGTCTCTCTCCTTTGCCGCCCTGACTCTTCCCACTCACGGAGTCACACAAAGCATGCTTCCAGCTCCGCCCCCCCTTTCCTTTCCTTGGAAGCCCTCTCGTTCTTAGGAAGCTACTAATGCCACCATGGAGGCCTCACTCTATAACATTGTCTAACCCTAATCATTTCCCAAAGGCCATCGGCACCCACAGATGCCATCGCCGCATGGCTTTGTGGAACATATCTCCAGCATGTGAAAGTCTGGCGACACTTCAGACCACAGTGAGGATGGAGACAGCAGCCCCCGCAGCCCTGGCCTCAGTTCAGTGGCATCATGAACGGCTCTGACCCGTTTCTGTCCATCCTGAGTCACCTCTGCAGGGGCCCAAACCAGGAGAGCTGAGCCTCTGGCGTTCCTGGGGCAGGTGACAGAGAATCGGTCCTTTCATCTTATGAGACAGAAGGGTTTCCTGAGCTCTAGAAAGGAGAGATGCCCAGGAGGAAAACGGATCCCTGTGCTCCGGGCACTTGAACACCCTCATGGCCATGTACTGGGCATCAGGTCTGAGCAAGCAAGAAGGCTTGTGAACAGAGAACCCAGTGGGGCGTGGGGTTCTGGGCAGAGAAAACTGTGAAACTGATGGGGGAGGTCCTTCCCAGCCCCAACCCGACACTTCTTCAGGCTGAGAGTGCTCAGGAAACCGGCCACTGAGATGGGGTTCAGGGAGCGGTCCTGATGTAGAGCTGACTGCTGCTTCCAGAAACCTCTCCAGGAAGACTGTGCACCACTCCTAACCCAGAGCGAGGCCCTGTGTAGAGCACTGCCCTCTCTCTCACTGCCTCTGAGCAAGGCCATGAGGCGGCACCACCATCGTGAGCCCATCACCAACCATTTCCTGGGGCTTTGATCAGCCTCAGTCGGGAAACCTCCCGGACACAGAGAAGGGCGTCCAAACTCCCAGTCCCATAGTCAACTCTCATTTCAATCAAGAGGCCCCCAGTTCATAGACTTGGATTCTTGGGGCCTGTGGTTTTTCTTCTTAAAAATCGAGCTGTGCCATTGCCTCTTTGAGGCCCCAGGAGTCTGAACAGAGACAGTTCAGTTTCCAAATGGGTGGAGAGAAGGGGCCTGTGCCAAGCCCCAGGGACCTGGCTTTGGGAGGGCTGATCTGCCATGCTCATCCCTGGGTGGCTGTGAGCCAGGCATCTTCGGGCCAAGACAGTCTGTGCCCTGAGCACGGTTCTGGCCCCAAGCCAGACCTAGACCCCCTCCCAGACCCCATTTGATGGCTAATGCTAGAGGCTGGGCTGGGGGTGGGGGTAGCCAGACCCCTCTGCGTTTTGCCTGGTCATCCTCTCAGAAAACCAGTTATCTCAGGCTTCACACTCAGCCTTCTTCCCTCACTAGACTGCTGATGGGGGGACCTCCTTGAACTCTGCCAGATCTAGAGCCTTTTATTCCAGGGTCTGTGGGTGGAGGCATTTCCAGCTGCCCCCACTCCTCAGGCCCATCTTCTCCCTTGTTCTTGCTGTGTTGATTTGCATGCCATTTTGCTTGTGGTCTCCATGGCAACAACCACCAAATGGCCTAGGGATAATGGAGGGACTCTGGGTAGGGGCGGGGGTGGGGGGGAGCCTCCTGAGTGGTTTTGACTTCAAAAAATGAAAACAGTGATTCCGAGGCACGCTTGGCACAGAGTGGCAGCCCTTCCCCCGCCCGCCCGCCCGCCCGCCCGCCCGCAATCCCGCAGTGCCCCTCACCCAAGGTTTCTTTCCGACTCAACTCGTGACGGGGAGGGAGGGCGGTATCTGGAATGGGAACCCTTGCATCTGGCTTCAGAACAATGGAAAGAACCAGAGAAAACAGAGGAGGCAGAGGAGGGAACCCTTGGGGCAACCAGCGCCTTCTGGAGCCATCTGCGCCCCCCAGGATAAATCTCCCACCAGCAGCTCTCCTCCGGCCATCTTTGTTCTTCCTCCTGCCTCTTCCCTCTCCCCTCCCCAAGTCTCCTCTCCACAAGGAGAAAGAGAGAAAAATAGAAGCATGACTTCATGTCTTGGGGCCTAGCTTCTGGGTCGAGGATCTAGCGGACTCTAATTGTTCACATATGTCCAGCCCTGGTTGTTTACAAAATGTGTTCATAGCCATGAACCCCAGCCCTTGAAAGGCCAGGGAGCGAGGACAGGGATTATTCACCAGCTTAAAGATGAGCAGAGAGAAGCTCAGGTCAGTGGGTGCAGCAGACAGAGGGGGGACCCAGGCCACCCAACTCTACTGGTCTCACAGAGGGGTGCCTCAGGCCACTCCTAGCTCTCCTGGTCTCCAGAGGGCTGGAAGTCTGGCCTTCAATTTATATTGTATACGTTTGAGTAGACCCAACTTTCCTCTTCGTCCATCCCATGGAGTTTCTCTAGCTAACTGCTCCCCTGCCCCCAAGGCTCTGTGGGTGCTGGAGGTCTGCTGCTGTCACCCTGGCTCCTGTCACCCTCTGACCCCACAGAACTCGGCCCTGCTGCTGACTGTGGCCTGGCGCTGGCCTAACCAACTCTATCTGCTTCTTCATTTCTTTTCTTTCCTTCATGTCGCTTCTGCGGGTGCAGTGGTTTCTAGAAACATCAGGATTGTTCAATAAACCTTTGTGACAAAGAACCAGAACAGCAGCAAGTCTCAGGAGGAGAGCTAATCCCTGACAGCCGCTAAGAACAGTGGGAGCTGAGGCTACACCCCAGCACCTTCCCTTCAGGTGACAACAGGGCTCAGGACCTCCTCAGAGCCACCTCAGACAGCCCCGAGATAATGACCAGCCAGACCCGCAGCCACACACCAACCTCTTTGTTCCCCTTCCCCACGAAACCTTGAAGTTCCTGTCAGTCCCTCAAGACAGATCTGGAGTCTTGGGAAGTTTTTACCAACCTTTCCCAGGGTGGCCTCACACAGTGAAGCATCTGCCCTGACCCCCCACCCTGCGGCTTGACTTTCTGGTGGGCGTACTGGGACAGGTGGCTGAACCTCATCTGTTTGGACTTTGGGGAGCAGAGGCTAATGACAAACCCCAATAACAACCAGCTTCTTAGAGAAAGCGCAGTGCAGTGCCCAAGGTAAGACAGAAGAACACAACACATTGCATGCCGGGCTGCAAGATCTCACACTGGCCATTCCTTCACAAGAGGAGGAACTCGGGTCCAGAGAGTCTGAGTGGAGTTCCATCCGCAGCACTGCATAAGCTGGGCATAAAGTAGGCGTGGTGGCAAATCTGGAATCCTAGCACTAGGAAAGCAGAGGCAGGAAGATCAGAAGTTCAAGGTTATCCTTGGCTCCATATCAAGTTCAAGGCCAGCCTGGAACACACGATGAGTCCCTGTCTCAAAAGTGCAGCCACAACCAATGGAATCATGAAAAATGCACAAGGCAGAGAAGGAGGAAGGCAGGGACAAAAAACAGATGGGACAAATGGGAAGGAAAGACAAGGCAAGGTGGCAGATGAGCCTCATCTCAGAGACAACCCATTAAACATGAATGGTCAAAACCCTCTAGCTGAAAGGCAGAGACCAGAGGCTGGGGAGATGGCTCCGTGGGTACAGTGCCTGCTGTTCAACCTGAGGACCAGAGCTCAGATCCCAGCACCCACGTAATTGCCAGGTAGGCGAGACAGCCCACCTGCAGCCCACATGTTCAGGATGTGGAGACAGGGATCCTGGAGCAAGCCAGCCAGGCAGAAAATCCCAGACAATGAGCTATGGGTTCAAGTGAGAGTCTCTGCCTCAGTATATAGGTTGAGAGCAATGGGGGGAAGACTCCAGCACCAACCTAGAGCTTCCATATGTACCACACAGACGTATACCTACACACGTATGTGCATGCAGGCCACACACAGACACACGAAAATAAAACCAATTAACAGAAAAAGAAAGGCAGAGAGTCAACCAGAAGGAGTAAGGGGCAGAGACTGTCCTGCAGGGAGGCAGAGCAAGCTGAAAAGAGAAGCAGACGCTGAGGGTAAGCGGCAGGTGGGGGATATTTAAAATTTAAGGCAGGTTTCTGCTGCTGAGCCTTGACATGAAACCAGACATCATTCATGGTTTTGCTCAGGAACCATTATCAGGAGAGAGTCTATAGGACCCAGAAAGAAGATAAAGATCCAAATATTCAAAGGCAGATTAGTTAGATTTTTCTAAAGATGTGTTTGTGAATCCACCTCCACCAGTCCTTTCCTGGGGTTCCCAAGGCTTTGTGTGTTAACAGCAGAGTGATTTTGGGCATTGACCCTGTGCACAGCTGTGCTCCAAGCTTGCTGGAAAGGGAGCACAGCCTTATTCAGCTGAGAACCCCCAGGACTGGACAGCACCCACCACACTCCTAGCTGAGGCTCCATAACGTCCCTGATTGATTGACACCGCTAATGTAGAATTTGCGTGTTTCTTTTCCTAGGGTTCAATAAGAATGATATCTGGGGGCTTAGGTGGCAGTCGAAACAATGTGATAATCAGAGCAATAAGTTCTGTGTGCACACATGTGTTTATGTGTGTATGTATACACATGTGTATGTATGTTCATGTGTGTGTGTTCACACATGTATGCTCATGCATGTGCATGCACGTGTGAGTGTGAGTGTGTGTGTGAGTGTGAGTGAGTGTGTGTGAGTGTGTGTGAGCATGTGTGAGTGTGTGTGTGAGTGTGTGTGAGTGTGTGTGTGAGCGTGTGTGTGTGTGAGTGTGTGTGAGTGTGTGTGTGAGTGTGTGAGTGTGTGTGTGCATGCACGTGTGAGTGTGTGTGTGCATGTGTGTGTGTGTGTGTAGCTCAGGAGACAATTTTGGGTGTCATTCCTCAGGTGGTGTCTCCTTGTTTGCTGAGACAGAATCTCTCCCTAGCCCAGAGCCCACAAGCAGCGAGGCTGGCTGGCCAGTGAGCCCCAGGGGTCTGCCTGCCTCAGCCTACCTATTCCTGGGATTACAAGTGTGGACCACTCCGTCCAGCTTTTGTTTGTGTGTTCTGGGGGTTGAACTCAGGCCCCCAGTCTTGCAGGGCAGCTGCTTTGCTGACTGAGCATCTCCCCAGGCCCAAGAAGTTCTTTCAGAAGGAAATGTAGGACGGGCTGCTGAGGGCCAGAGTAGCCCAGGCCAGCAGTGTGCTCTAACAATGGTGACAATGGGGCAGGATGGCTCAGCAGGTAAAAGCACTTGCCACCAAGCTCAGTGACCTGGCTTCCATCCCGGGAACCCACATGGTGGAGAGAGAGAATCAACTCTCCTAAGTTGTTCTCTGACCTTGGCACACGTGCTAAGGCACACTCATATCCCCCCAATACGCAAATAAATAAATGTGAAACTAGGATTTTTCATTTAGGTGCTGGAGAGATGGGTGGTGTAGGGGTCAGGAGCACTTGCTGCTCTTACAGAGGACCCGAGTTTGGGTCCCAGCACCCAAATGGTAGCTTAAAACCATTTGTAACTCCAGTTCCATGGGATCTGATGTCCTCTTCTGGCCTCCACAGGAACTTGGTACACCCTGGTACACATACATGCATTCAGGCAAAACACTCAAACACATAAAATAAACAAATCTTTAAAAAAGAAAAATAAATAAATTTAAAAATCAGCCATACCGCCCCCGCCCCCAAAGTCAGGCACAGTAGCCTGGCCACTGTGGCTACCGAGCGCTCAAGGTGTGGCTAGTGTGTGTTGGGGGCGGGGGCTGTGCTGTAGTATCTGCTTCATCCTGGTTCCTCCATGCTAATCAGCTCCGGTGTGGCTTTGACCTCTGCACCGGAAGCCCAGCTGTGTGGGCTGGTCTCCTCCCCCAGAAGCCCCTAGTGGTGGGCCTGGACTCTTGCTCCAGGAGACACCTGACAAAGACCAGGAGTGAGGCCTGGTGATCCTATCTGCCGATCTGGCAGGTGCACATACACCAGGGGTGAGGCGGCGTCCAAACAGCCAGCTCTGCCCATCTCCCACCCAAACCCAGGGCGGCACGTGGCATCAGTCGCTTGGCACGGCCCTCCTCTCTGTTTGCCAGTTCCCCCCACTACCTCCCCTCTTCCTAATTAACTCCGCGGCAGCGTGTCTGTGTTCCTCTGCCAAGACTGCGAGCCAGCATCCTGGCATGTGCCTGCCTGCGGGGTGGAGATGAGCGCCCCCACACAGCCTGGCACCGCCCCCATACTTTAGCAGCAGGGACCCTCTCCGACCTCAGGTCTGGGTGGCAGGGGTGCCCCTGGCTGGCCGGGTGACAAGACAGGCCCCAGGCTCCAGGATTTGTATATTAGTTAAGAAGCATTGAGTAATTGCTGCCTGGGTTCTGGCTCCTCCTCCCGCGAGGAAGATGCCGAGGTCTCCCCCATCATGGCCAGACCTGGCATGAGCCCAAGAGGAGGAGCTGAGGGGGCGGAGGAGCTGATGGGGAGTAGGGAGGAAGGAGTCTCTGGGTCCTCGTGCCTCGTACCGACTCTGATGGGCACACACAGGGGCTAAAGCCAGGAGCAGGGAGAGCATCCAGTGGTTCTCCCAACCACCCTCCATCTTCCCCAGCCACCCTCAGCCTCGGGTTGCCGCTCACACAGTGAGGAAGGGCAGTCAGACCTTCTCCGGAGGCGGAGAGAAATGTGAATTTCTGGGCCCAAGCCTGCATTATAACCCTGAAATCCGGATGGCAGCCTGGGAATCTGCATGGCTCCCACCACCTGGCCTCTCTCAGCCAGTCAGTGGTCAGGTCACCAGAGACCAAGCCCCCTTCCACCTCGAGGGGTAGATAGCTCAAAGGGCCCAGAGACAAAAGAGGGGCCAGCATAGACAGCCACCTAGAATACAGAAGAAAACAAACGGTGTCCCAAATCACCCTGCATCTCCTAGCCCGGCGAAGGAGCTGAGGCAGAGGAGGAACTGTGGAGTCCCTCTCCTTTGTTCCCCAACATCTGGGGAGGAGAAGAGGAGAGGGAGGGGGCTCTAGTAGTTAAGAATCAGCAGCCAGCACATCTGGGAGCTCTGGTCTGCCCTCTGCTCCTTCCCTCCCCTCTGTCCGTGGGCTGCAGGCTCAGCCTGTCCCTATGCCAATCTCCCTGGGGTGACAGGAACATCCTCCCTGCAGGTGAGAGAAGCCCGGCTCCTGCCAAGGCCCTGCTGTCCGGGCACGAGAGCCTGCCGCACAGGGTCCTTCCTGGTTCATCCCTCTCCTGTCAGCCAGCTGTGTGTGTGTGTGTGTGTGTGTGTGTGTGGGTTATATGTGGGGGGGTTGTGTGGGGGAGTATGTGTGTATGGGGGTTATGTGGGGGGGTATGTGGGGAGGTTATGTGGGGCGTATGTGTGTATGGGGGTTATTGTGGAGGGTTATGATATGGGGGATTATGTGGGGGGGGTTACGTGTGTAGGGGGGTAAGCTCAAAACTCAGTAGGAGAACTGGGCCCGCGGAAGACCCTCCATTGATTGTAAAAAGAGAGGGATGGAGGGAGGAGGCGGGGATAGGAGGAGAGAGAAGGGGAAAGGAAGTCAGAGAAGGAGGAAGGGCAGAGGAAGAGAAGGGCGGGAAGAGGGGAAGAGAGGAGGGGGAAGGGCAAATGGAGGAGGCTTGGAGGGAAACAGGGGTTTGAGAAGCTTGGAGGGCACGAGAGTAACAGCCCTGAGCTGGAAGCTTGCTGTCCTGGCTCCCGGTGCTGGTGACTCCTCAAGGGACCTAAGCCCCACTCCGGCTTCTGGCTCCAGTACAGGGAGGGCGGACCCTGCTGTCCAGACCTGAGCTCCGCCACATTGGGATTTGCCTGCTTGATGCCAGTCCCAACCTCCAGGTACAGCCCAACCTCCCCCCCAGGCTTCCCACAGAGCAGGCATTCCCTGAACATCCCCCACCCAGCCTTGTGCAGGCCAGACTCATCCATAATGACAGGTAAGGATGTCAACCCATGCTGGAAGCCACCCGGCTGGAAGCCACCCGGGACCACGTAGCTTGCAGCATGCTCTGTCATAAAATATCTTATTTCTGGATACAAAAACAAGAGGCCTATTGATTTTTCCTCGAGGTCACACACCTTATGGGGGGCCCTGTGTAGCTCAGTTGTCATGGACTCTCTCCCTGAGTGCCCACTGGGTCCAGGTGGCCGCTGACCCAGCGGGCTCGGATCCTAGTGATGGCTGCTCCAGAGCCAGCCCCAGCATGACAGCCTAGTTTCTTTTACGTTGCTGTGATAAAATACCCTGAATGAAAGCTTCTGGGGGAGGAAGAGCTTCATTTAGCTCATAGTTCCAGGTGTCAGCCCATCACTCGGGGAAGTCACAGCCCTAGAACCTTAAGAGAGATGGCCTCACATCACAAGAGCAGACAAAAACAAACACAGGCCTGTTTATGCTCAGCTTCCCCTCTGCTCTCTTACAGTCCAGGACCTGGTGCCTAGGGAATGGGGCATCCACAGTGGGCTGTGTCTTCCCACACCACTTAAGGCAACCAAGACAATCTCCAGAAGTAATCACTGGCCAACCTGATCTAGCAATCTCTTATTGACACACTCTTCCCAAGTGACTGTAGATTATGTCAAGCTGACCATGAAAACTGGTTATCACATCTTCCCAGCCTAGAAGCATTCCAGGCAGGTGATGGCTCAGACACTGGAGAGAAGCCCCGAGTGTCCATGTCGTGGGTCTGCACAGTCCCCTTAGGAAACGTAAGTCCACAGCAGAGATGTATGTCTGCTCACTGGGTTCATGCAGCTCTGAGGGAGGGCTTGCTCAGAGCTCTGCTCGATGGGTCCTTCACTTGGTGGAGAGAGGCTTCTTACTCAGAGCCTGATGGGTCTGGCTCCAGCAGTGGTCACTCACCGGCAGCATCTGGAGCCAGCCACCCTTTGTTTCTCTCTCAGGCTCAGTCCACTCTTGATAAGATGGTCATGACTCCTCAGTGGTAAATCGAGACTTGTACCTGGTCTTTGTTCCTGGCCTTAGACCCATGGGAAATGGCAAAGCCTTCGGTAATGGTTTGAAAGAAAATGGTCCCCATAGGGAGGGGCACTATTAGGAAGTGTGGCTTTTTTGGAGTACGTGTGGCCTTGCTGGAGGAAGTGTGTCACAGTGAGGGCGGGCTTTGAGGTCTCCTATGCTCAAGCTATACCCAGAGTCTCAGTTCACTTCCTGTTGCCTGCGGATCCAGATGTAGAACTCTCAGCTCCTTTTCCAGCACCATGTCTGCCTACATGCCACCATGCTCCCCACCATGATGATAATGGACTAAACCTGTGAAACTGCAAGCCACTCAATTAAATATTTTCCTTTATAAGAGTTGCCATGGTCATGCTGTCTCTTCACAGCAACAGAAATCCTAACTAAGACACCTTCCCTCCTTGTCTGAGGAAATGTTGGCAGCATCTTCTCTCAGCTCTCTAATGCCTCATGCTCAGAAGCTAGTCATCCCAGCTTGATTTGAGAGGCCATGCAAATTGCCCAAAACCAAGCCCAGCTCTGAGGGAGGGGCACATTCAATGGCAACAAGATCCTCTTAAGTCCCTAACTGTGCACTACTTAGAAGTCAGAGGTCAGTTTACATCCGTGAGTGAAATCATCTCCCCAAGTCTCTCTTCTTCTCACTCCCAAGGCTTCCCCATCCACAGCCAGCCTTTGCCTCAGACCTCTCCCCATCCACAGCCAGCCTTCTGCCTCGGACCTCTCTACTGCAGGCTGCAGGAATATATCATAAGAACTCAGCTGGTTATGGCAAAGTCACTACCTGGAGGGATCAGGGAATTCCTCCAGAGGAAGCCAAATCCCAAGGAGTTTTTGGTGTTACTTGGCTTGTTATATATCAGCTGTATTCTGTTATGAAATTCATGTGTGCTTCATAGTTTTCCCAATTGACTTTTCCCTAAGAAAGGCTAAGAGTGTGGACTGATCACTCTCTGGACATACACATTCCAGGCATTTGGAGAACAGCCTCCGGAAAGGCTTTCTCTGGAATCAGATTATCTCCCTTAGCCACTTTCAAGGACTAACAGTGATAACGGCCCACATGCAAGTCTCCTGATTTAAGATAAATTCCACAAGGAGACACCACCTAGGTCAGGTGGACGTTAAGAAATAGCTTTACACAGTTTAGCTTGGACCCTCCTTTCTTATACAACTTTACTAACAGACCCCTAACTTCTTTCCTAACCACTTCTCGGAATGTAGACTGAGCACACAGATCCCCTTCTTGATATACTAACCGGTCATTAACACTCAGGTGACCTCCTCTTTTACCACTCCCATTTTGGATTGTAAAAGAAAGCCTGGTGGTCACTGCCTGAGGAAAATTCTTACCTGCCTTTATGACCCTGTAGAATTCAAGCCTGGTGACCTTGTTCGACCAGGGGCTTGATATAACTGGATTCCTGGGAGACTTAGGTAGAACGTGGAGAACGGAGGACAAAGAAGAGAAAAGAGAATGGAAGAACTAGATGGGTAAGAACTTGAGGGGAACAAACTGAGATGGGGAAGAACTAGATTGAAGAGCTAGAAGAGAGGACTAGAGGAACGAGATGGAAGATGAGGAAGAGCCAGATGGGGAAGAACAAGACGAGAGAGGAGATGGGAGAGGAGCTGATAGGGAAAGACCTAGATGGATGAGAACCTAGAAGGGGCAGAACTAGATGAAGGAATTAAGATAGAACCTAGAGGGGACAACAGATAAATGTAAGGAGAAATTGGGCTAGAAAGGAGATAAAAATGAGAGCAGAGTAAAAGCTTGTAGAGAGAAAACTGATAGAATAATAAAATGTATGGACTAAGGAATTTCATGTACATAGATTCATTTCTTTACATCAAAGATTAATTATCAGCTGGTTGTAGATTCTTCCCAGACCCTGGCATGGGACTATCGATGGGCTGGACCCCCATAGTCCCTGATACCTCTCCCATCCACAGCCAGCCTCTTGCCTCTGACCTCTCTCTTTCACCTGATTCCCCACACATGATGCCTCCTGCCCAGGATCACATCTTATTCAGGGATGGCCCAGGAATGACTGGGGATGTTGGAGTAATGGCTTCTTCGCTGCCTGCCAGTGCTGGGGGGGGATGAGACCATGATTATTTTCATATGGTGACCATTCTGCTGTTCCAATGGTATGGCACTTTCTGAAGCCAACCATGTTTGCATCAAAGGACCTCTGCCATTGTCTAAAGGGCCCCTTGATTCACCTCTTGATGAGAAGAGGACCTGGGGCCCATAGAGGACGAGACAGCCTTGCCCCAGGTCACATCTGTGAGTTCAGAGTCCCTACGGCTATCCTAGGTCCAACAGTTTACTAGAAGACTCACAGAAAGTCATCTTGCTCCCACAAGGACAGCTTGCCATGGGAAACTCAAGGGGAAGAGGTCCTGGGCAGGGCTCAGGGGACCAGCATAGAGCATGCTCTGTCCTCCCCAGGAGAGTCCCATGAGAGGCACTGACTTTCCCGTGGTGTGTGTGACCCCATGTGTGCGGGTTCCTGTGGCTACCTGATGAGCCTCCCACCACACCCATGCTGGAGTTACAGGCAGTAGTGAGGTGCATGGTGTGGGTGCTGGGAACTGAACCCTGGTCCTCTGCAGAAACAGCAGCACTCCTAACGCTGAGCCAGCTCTCCAGCCTCAGTTCTTATTTTTCTGTGAACTAATCAAGCAGCATTCTCACAGACTGCATAGAGTCCCACCTCATGGCCAAAGAACGAGGAGAAAAGAAAAACGTCCCCAAGTTGCCACAATTGGTGTCTGAGAGTCAGTTCCTGTGATTCTTAATCTGATTGACTTAACTATGGGCCCGGAAACCACTAAGACGTGCCTCTGGGTAGGCCCATGAGGACAACCAGATGAGGGAGGAAAGCTCCTCTCTGGTAGCCCAGATAATAAAGAGCTCCCTGGAGTCAACAACCCTGCCTGCTCATTGCTTGCTGGTGAGTACATCTATCCCTAAAGCTGCTGCTGCTGCTGCCTCCTCCCCTGCCGCCAGACTCCAGTTTCTTCAGGTTCCAACGTGGACTGAAGACCAGTGCCTCTCAGGACCCTCCCAAGCCTTCAGCACTGTTGAGGGATCCAGCTTCACTCAGCCTCTCCAGCACTCAGATGAACACTGTTGACTGCTCAGACCCTACCGGGTAGTCCTACTAGCAACCCCCATTTACACATAGGTAGGAAGGTAGATGGGTAGATGTGAATGTGTGCATTCTGTCAGCTGTGTCCCCCCAGACTCTTCCCTGGTACACATCCCCGTCCAGGAGTCAGCCACGTGGCTCTCACCCACAACCCACCCACTTCAATCTGCTTACTCAGTTTGAATACAGAGTCTAGATTTGTAGCCTACATTATACATAGTTGATTGTGAATGGGGCAGATCAGTTCTTAGCCCTGTAGCCACTATGGGCACACCTATAACAGGATTCCAGGTGGGAATGGAAGGCCAGAGGCATCATCTCTGAAACACAGCGAAGGGGCGAGAGTGATTTATGATTCCCGAATCCTTGCATTTTAGGAAGCAGATGGTCAGTTTGCAGTCAGTGGAAAATGCTCCAGCCTAGCTTAGCCCCTCCTACCTGTGCTGGTGATGGGCATCCCCATACATGCATGTTCCTTAGGAACCTCTACTCCCTTCCTCTTTCCTGAACACAGGAAGTAAACAACTCACAAGTCTCAGGAAGTCCTTGAAACTCACAAGATTCACAAAGCCCCTCCCTGCCCAAGGTTTTGTAAGCGGTAAGGACTGCTAAGGAGCGAGACTCTCCAACCTGTGGCGCTTCCTGCAAGTTGTGCAGAGAACGCCAGGGTTCCAGCTTTCGTGAGTTCTCACCTACGCTGCAGTGATGCCACTGCTTTTGAGTCCCCCATGCTCCTATAAGAAATCCCAGTAAATTCATTGTCTCACCAAGTTGGATTTTGATGGCATTGTTGCTTTGGTTTGTTCACATCTACCCAGGAACGGTTATTTAAAGAACACAGACCGAGTTCAGACCATCCAGGCGAGTCAAGTTGCTTTGCTCACAGGAACAAGGGGCTGTCTCCCCTCTGATTCAGTGCCACATGGAGCCCCTGTCTTACTGAGTCTCAGATGCGGCAGTCCAGTCACCTCTGGCACCCTGTTCTAAGGGACTCTCCCTTCCTCTTCATGGGTCCCGGAGTCTTCCCCAGCCCTTGGCTTCCACTGCTGCCCTGACCTTGCTCCTCTTGGCACCTTCCTCTCTACCCTCCATCTGTGTCTGTCACAATCCCTACATGGTGCCTTCTGCCTGCTGCAGGTCCCTGCTAGTCCTGCCTTTGGCTAACTCCTGTTCACCCTCCCCTTGGCCTCAGCCTCACTGGATGGATCACAAACCATCATGGGAATGCACCACGCACCAGGAGAGGTCATTTCCCAAGCTACTACTTCGAGAGGCTTCTGTGTTCCCTGAAGGCCATTTACAAAAGCCCCTAGATTTTAGATCCAACTCTTGCTCCCCCACTTAGCTCATTGCCTCATCTGTCGCACCCGGGGCCAGGAGGCACCAGGGATGGTAATGGGCCAAGGTGAGTCTTCCCCCACTTCCTGAGCTCTTGACTTATGGCTTCATTGTGGTGTCTATCATATGTGTTGTATATGACCACACCCCAGACATGATGCAAAGCCTTCTGGGATGCACCATGCATAGTGTTTAATGCTTTAATACTCAGCAGAGTCAGCATCCAATGTTTATTGAAGAATGAATGAATGAGTGAATGAATGAGCCCACAGTCAGACAGAATATCTCTCAGGATGCTCATGGGAAGGATATTATCATACATGCACTGAACCTGACCCTAGGAGGGACAATCATTTCATATTTATCATCATGTGATTCTGGCTTTTTAAAAAAGATTTATTTTACTTTTATTAAAGATTTATTTGTTTTTATTTTATGAGTATGAATATTTACCTGCATGTATGTATGTACACCACATGTACACAGTGCCCACAGAGGCCACAATAGGGACTAGATCCCCTGGAACCGGAGTTACAGAGGCCTATGAGCCACCATGTGGGGCCAGGAATAGAACCCGGGTCCACTAGATGATCTTCAGATGCTCTTAACCACTGAGCCATCTCTCCAGTCCTGCATCAGGCTCTTACATGTTCACTCTTCACCTGTGTGCTCCATGCAGCGAGGTTCTTTCCGGGGTTGGAAGGGCGGCTCACAAGTTAAGAGTCATGAGGATGGGAGTCTGGATCCAGCGCTCAGATAACAAGCAGGGCCTCCCCCACAGGCCTGGAACCCCAGCTCCTAGGAACCCTATACCCTCTTCTGGTCACCTTGCTCTCACAGGCATGCACACTCACCCACCCACACACACACATGTGCATACACTCAAGGAGACACTCATACACACAGTAAATGTATAAATGGTAATTTTATTAAATGTTCTTTATCACCTTTGCTCCCATCATGGTTTTGTTCTGTTTCACAGGGTGTATATGGATCTTTTTCTCACGGCATACATTAGTTCCTTTGCCCGTCACTAACAAAATGCTTGATTGATGGCTCTTATCTGCAAATGGAGAGGGAAAATGAGGGGCTCTCAGAGCTCAGATGACCTGCCCAAGGCCACCAAAGCTGCACAGTGACTGCCCAGCCATTCTGTCCCCACCCTGCCCCAGAAGACACTGTGCCCTACTCAGCTCCCCAGTAACTCTCTGTGGGTCCACAAAGCCCTGGTCCTCTTCTCAGCCTGTTCTCCCACGCAGGAGACTTTCTGACCATCAGCTTCCTTCCCCCGAGAGAGCCATGTCTACATATCTCTCCTCAGCGGTGTCGCCTGGAGTCTGAGGTTGGCATTGTTGGGAACATCCACCAGGTCGTGACAGACTGCAAGGAGAGGAGTGGGTGCAATGTAGGGGCAAGGGCAGGGACAGAGGCAGGGGCATGGGTGGGTGGGGGCAGGGTGGTGCAGGGGGCTGTGGATGGACATGGGTAGGAATGGGGGCAGGGGCAGATACATGAGGAGGCACAAGGACAGGGGCTGGTACATGAGTGGTGTAGGGACAGGGACAGGGATGGGTGCATGCCTAGGGGCAGGAGCCTGGTAGGGGCAGGGGCAGAGTTAGGGACAGGTGCAGGGGCATGGTTGGTGCAGAGGCAGGGGCAGGGGCATGGGTAGGGCAGAGGCAGGGGCAGGGGCAGGGGCATAGTTGGTGCAGAGGCAGGGGCATGGGTAGGGCAGAGGCAGGGGCATGGGTGGGGCGGGGGCAGGGGCAGGGGCAGGGGTGGGGGGGCAGGGGCAGGGGTGGGGGGGGCAGGGGCGGATGTGGGGCGGGGGCCACCCCTGCCTTTTACCCTGTTTCTTCTACGCCCTTTCTCCTCATCCCAGGTGGTTCTGACCCGAAATCTTTTACGCTTTTGCGTTTTCTTAGAGAGACAGATCTTTCTGGAGTCCCATGGGGAGGGGTCCTGCCACCTGAGACTGGAGGGGAGGGACGGAGTCAGGTCAGGAGTTATTGTGGAGACCTGGAGCTCATTTCTTCTAACCGCAGCCTCCTTCCACGTCCCTCAGGAATGCCAGTCAAACCTTGCCATCCTGCTTTCCACTCTTCAGAGAGGAGAATGCAGATTAAAAATACATGACTGGCATTTTCCAAGTTGCCCTGCTGAGCACCACAGAGGTGTTTATCAAGGGTCCTCCTTCCCTCCCTCCACCTTCCCAGACCCACTCTGTGACATTCAAGGCGTCTCCCAGAGCAAGAGTTAGTGATGGTGGGGCTTTGTGCTTTATTGAAAGAAGGTTTCCTTTCATTCCAGTCTGCTTCCTACGCTGAGGTCCCCCAAAGCCAGGGGATTTGAGAGTGAGCAGAGAAATCCAATCCCCCCGCAAGAGTGGCTTTCCAGCAAGTGGGCTCAGCAGAGGATTAGCTCAGAACCTGGTCGGCTCTGAACTCTGCTTTCTAATTGGCCCTTCCTGACCCTTGGAGAGACTTCTAAGAATCTGGTTCAGTGTCTGGGCAGGGGGAGGGTGGTACGGTCTCACGTGTGTGTCCCCAGCCCTGCTCAGGCCTCCCTTCGCTGACTGACAGGTCACTCCTTTCCCCCAAAGGCTCCCGGGCATCAGGCAGGGATGTACGGGAAGGTGCACTGACTTGCAGGGCTGTAGCCCAGGGACAGAGTGCTTAGGGCGTAGGTCCAGTCTGCAGTACCTGCAGTACCCCACACACCAGGGTGGGGGAGACCCAGAAGGGGCATGTTCCTGTGTGACAATGCTCTCAAGACTACATGCCCCCTCCACCCGGCAGAGTACAGAAATTTCGAGGGTCACTTCTACACATGGCTCCAACCCTGAGTAGTGATGTCACACAGGCAGCTCTGGGGACTCTGAGACAGTGGTCCAGCATTTGCTAACACTTCAGGGGGTCATTTCCTCACATTCAAGATAGCCCAGGTGCCAGGGACTTTCCCACGGACGCAACCAAAGGGGAGGCCCAGAGGGTGGGGAGTGGGAACCAGGTAAGCATCTGGATCTGTGGCAATGCTGGGTCTCGCATGTTCCTGTATTTACCCCAGTGGGAGACTGAAGAGGAGGGCTAAGACTGAGCGCCCCCCCCCCCCCGGCAGAAGCCTCTGTGTGTGAGGGAGAGAGATGAGGCCGCAGAGGCTTGCCACCCCCTCCTCTGGCCACACGCTTTGGTCCAGTCTCTCTTCCCCACATAGGTGTGAGGTATCCCTGGGCACAGGATTGCTGCAGAGGAAGGAGGGTGTGCTGGATAGTTTTGTGTCAACTGGACCCAAGCTACAGTCATTTGAAAGGCAGAAACCTCAAATGAAAAAAAAAAGGGGGGGGGCCTCCATAAGATCCAGCAGTAGGGCATTTTCTTAATTGGTGGTTGATGGGGGAGGGCCCAGCCCATTGTGGGTGGAGCCATCCCTGGGCTGGAGGTCCTGGGTTGGATAAGGAAGCAGGCTGAGCAGGCCATGGGGAGCAAGCAGCACTCCTCCAGGGCCTCTCCTCCAGGTTCCCGCCCTGTTTGAGTTCCTGTCCTGACTTCCTCCCGTGATGAACAGTGATATGGAAGTGTAAGGTAAATAAACCCTTTCCTCCCCAACTTTTTTGGTGATGGGGTTTCATCGCAGCAACAGAAACCCTAACAGAGCCAGAGCAAATGTCTCCACGCCTTGTGCTTCCAGCCTCAACTCTCAGGCTCTGTGAAAAGCTGCCTCGGTTGGGGTTACCCACAGCTATCCTCCAACTGCCCTGGGCCTCTTTCTGCTGTCAAAGGTGGCTCCAAGAAGATGTGAGCATGGATCTGTAGGACTGGCTGCAGTCCACACGGGTCTCTTCCTCAAGGGTCAGCGTGGTAAGAACAGACAGACCAGCCTGGCCCGGCACTGACCCACCCGCCATGGAAGGGCTCCCAGCTTCACCTGCCATTCCTACTGGGACATCAAGCTGCCCCCCCCCAGATGGGCCCCTCTGTCAGCCACTGTGTGGAAGGATTGGTGAATATATTTGTTCTTGCCCATGCCAGGAGGCCTGCAGAGAGCAGGATGCTCCTGGAAGCTGGACCAGGGTGGACAGACAGCTGGAGAGCCACACATTCACATACATTTGCTGTTCTTCATTCATCCATTCTTACAGACATTCTTTCATTCACAAACTCATTCTTGTATGGATGTGTGCATTTACACTTCCATTCTTCTTCCATCATTCCCCACATTCATTCATTCATCCATTCATTCATTCACTCTTGCATTCATTCATACCTCAGCTGTAGCCCTGGAAGCAGCTGCCTCTTAGTTTAACACTAAGTGGCTTGATCAAGACACCCTTGCTTCCAAGAAGGAGCAAGAATCACCCAGCTTTTCACCTGCTCTGCCCATGCTGACCAGCCAGCGTCCCAGAGTCGTGAATCATCAGTTTCCTGAAAGCTGTGGGATACTGTCCTGGCTTGTGCCAATTCAATGGAGCTCCCAGAAGGGAACAGACACAAAGTACCAGAGTCGACAGCCACCCCACCTGTCCTCCCTTCACATTAAAGGGACTCTAAAGTCCAATTACAGCAGGGACCACGTGGCCGCTTTAAACCAGAGGCTCTCCGTCCGCTCAAGGGTATTTGTGATTGCCTGCAGCCTCCCCCGAGCTAAAAATTATCTGCTTTTCTCTCTTTGCTGAATTACAACCCCCTCAGCCTGGTGCTGGGACTGGAGGGAGTCCCCGGTGGAAAACCCAAGTGTCAGCTCTTTTCACAAACTCAGAGCTATTAATTGGTTTGGAAATACTGAGCCGATAGCTAAAAGGCTGCCGGCGGATTAATGTCAAGTGACGCGCCCCCTTGATGGTGCAAGGAGCATGGTGTGGGCCGAGGTAGCCGCAGACACCATTGTGTTTCAGCCTGTGGCGGAAGCCGGACCCTGACTGCTTCCTGGGCTGCAGGTGGCTTAGGGACTTACAACATGGAAGGACTCTCTCTGCGAGGCTGTCTTCCCTCTGCAGGGGGGCTGACGCTGCCTGGGCCAAGACCCAGACTCAGGCTGGGCCTACCTGTCACAAGAACTTTACCCTTGGTTGGGGGACTAGGCAACATCTACCTCTCTCCTTCTAGGGTTCCAGTGACAAACCACAGTTCAATTCCGCCGACATTTCTCCAAGGAACCAGCAAGTTTATCATGCTTACTTACAGAGCGATAACTGAAGGGCCATGGGTGCGAGCACAGGTGACCCGAAAGCAGCCCCACTGAAAGGTTTGCACCCACAGAGGTGACTTCCTCACGACCACGGATGGAGTCCCTTCCCCAGTCCGTATACTCAAGCCCTTTCTCAAGACTCCAAGGTCACAAGCAGTTAAGGCAGAATTGCTTACAAGTGCCTAAGAGGACTGGCTGGATACCCAGGTGAGTGAATTCACTTTGTAAGGTGCAAAGCTGAGAGGTGACATGGAAGAGGGAATCCACTGTCCCCAGCACCGACACCAGCCCTTCCAGAACGCTCACCCCAAACCTGGGCTTCCAGAATCACCACCTGAGTGGCTTGTCTCTGTTTCCGGGCACACCTTAAAGTCTTGGGAGGAAGGGAAATTCAGAGACGGCATATCACTCACCCACCTCAGCCTTCTAGGAATGGAGAAGTCCCCTGGGGTTCCGGGCTTCAGATGGAAGAAGGTGTTACTCAAAACAAGCATGCTACTACATAGGCTGACATGCCTCTCTGCCCTGCATTCATAGGGTACCCATTCCCAGAACTGAACCGCACATCTCCGGCCCTCTCTCCAAGTTCCACACCAGGAAGCAGGGAAGGTAATCCTGCCGGAAACCACTCAAGCCATCTGGACATATTGGTGTACCTGTAATCCCAGCACTGGGGAAGCAGAGACTGGAGGATCCCTGAGACTCCCTGATGAGCCAGCCTAGCCCATCAGCCCGGGAGGTGCCAGTGAGAGACCCTGCTTCATAAAGTAAGGTGGATAGCACTTAAGGAATGAGACCCAAGGTGTACACACACACACACACACACACACACACACACACACACACACACACACAGAGCAGGAAGGAAGGAAGGAAGGAAGGAAGGAAAGGGAAATTGCTCTGAGCTGTCCCATCACTGACTTCTGGAACCTAAACTAGGACGTCATCTGAAGGATGAACTGAGACCTCAGATCAAGAGGCGTTGCCTGGGGAATGCAGTCCAGGCTCTCCTGAACCCCTTGACCTCTTCTCCTCGGAGCAAGTGAAAGTCAGCTGTCTATACCAGGTTAACAATATATATTTATGAGATGCAGCCAGCCGCTTGTGTTTCGCACATGTTTGTTAATGAAGGGTAACCTGAGGGGCAGGCTATTATGTAAATAACCCGACGTGGGTGGAGGTGAAGCCCCACATAATGACTGGTCTTGACTGGTCTCAGCAGCTTTGGGGAGGCGCTAATTGATATTGGATCTCGTCATTTGCCAGGCCTTGAACAGCTTTGCCAAATGAGGGACCCGGAGGATGTGGCCCACCTCCGTTTGAACTCAAATGGCCCTTTCTCCTCTTCATTTCTGCACGGCCAGACATCCTGTTCCACCATGCCTAGGCATCCTCAGAGACCAGCCTAGTCAGAGCTTGCAGCGGGGATGCAGGATGCTGGTGGCAGCCTGCAGCGTGCAGAGGGAATCCTCTCCTGCAGTGTGCCGAGGGAATCTGCCTGGCTGCTTCAGCTTGGAAAGCATCATCCTGTGTCTGCCCAGAAGACAAGAAATGTGA
This sequence comes from Peromyscus maniculatus bairdii, assembly GCF_049852395.1. Taxonomy (NCBI): domain Eukaryota; kingdom Metazoa; phylum Chordata; class Mammalia; order Rodentia; family Cricetidae; genus Peromyscus; species Peromyscus maniculatus. The sequence continues at coordinate 105,138,484 of NC_134859.1, forward strand.
CAGCCAGCTGAGGAGCAGTGTCCTCCCCAGTCTCATGACGGAGGAGGTGTCACCACACACAGAGGTGGGTGGGGACAGCCGACAAAGTCTCCAGCTTTGACCAGAGGCGGGTCTAGGGGGCGTTGGGTCACTGAAGGCTCTAGATACTTGCAACCTCTCTCGAGAAGGGTCAGCCAGAGCCTCTTGCTGGTGCCCCTAAAATCAGAGTGGGGCCTGATGGCAGCTTTGAGCCGCCTGTTCATGCTCAGTTAGCCTGTTTCTTGGATGCCCAGCCCTTCCCTGCAGACTGGAGGGGCAGAGTCTGGCTTTTGTCTTCCAGTGTCCAGGTTGAAGCGTTAGCCGGGGCCTGGCCTGGAAGACTGACTCCAGGCTGTGTTGTCCACTGTTTCTTGCTCTGGTGGGACCCTCCCTCTCCCCTCACCGCTTCCATCCCTCCCTCTATTCTCCACTTTCTCCCTTCCTCTCCTTTTCCTCAGCTCCCCTTCCTTCCCTCCAACCCCTCCCATTCCTCCAGTCTCTCCCCACCTTCCCCCTCCCCTCCTCCCTCCCCTCCTCCCTCCCCCTCTCTTCCCACTTTTTCCTCTGCTCCCTCCCTCCCCTCCGGTTTCCCCTCCTCCTTCCTCTCTCTTCCCACCCTCTCCTCCCTCCCCTCCTCTCTCATTGCCTGCACAGAGCTCATTTAGGCTCTGAGTAATGGAGTGTTGCCACTGGGGTCTCTACAAATGAGATCCTACCTCCCTCAAGACTTCCCTGGGTAAATAAAAGCTAAATACAAATAAGGCACCTGCACAGAGCTCGGGCTCTGCCTTTGACTAGAGGGAACGCGCTGAAATGGCTGATTAAAAATAAATAAAACCAGGCCCTTGTAGGTTCTTCAAACACAAAGGCCCGGCTCCTCTATGTGCCAGCTGAGATCCAGCCGCCCAGGCCAGTGCCCACGAGCTGGGGTTGCTGCTGGGGTCACGTGCTCCAGCTGGCTGTCTAGAGCCTGTGATCTTACACCCATGTGCAGGCTGTCAGCTGACAGATGTGCTTCAACCAGGAACGGTCTGTGTACCGGGGGAGGAAGAGCCCTGCAAGGACAAAGCTGATGTTCCAGCTTAGGGACAGGAGTCTGGGACACATGAGCCCAGCTGGACCTTCTTCTGCCCTGTCTTGGGAAGGGGGACAAAAACCCCAAGGTAGAATCGACTATTCTAATCCGCATCTGCCCACCACATCCACACCCGTCTCTTTACAGTGGACTCCCTCCCTGGCTCTATGCAGGCCAGTGCTGTGTGTGTGTGTCGGGAGTGTAGAGGCTTGGGGGTTGTAGTGAGAGGCAGACAGTGACTACCCCCTTGTTGTGAGACCCTAGTGACAATGCCTTCCCAATGCCACCGTTGAGTTTATTGCGCTTGCTTGCCGAGCATGGGTAAGGGTTGCCGGGCGCCTAAGGGAGCAGGGGGACTCCAAAGCTGCGGCACTGGGAAGTCCTCACCCAGCATGGATGGCATCGTTCTGCTATTAGAGATAGGAGGGCCCACCCTGAAGGCTGGCGGCACCGTTTCACCTGCTGGCCCCAAACTGTTTCAGAATGAAGAAAGCTGGCTGTCTTCATTACTTTCCTGTTGCTGTGATAAAAACATGACCGAGGAAGAGCAGACATCTTATAGAAGGAAGGGTTTGTTTGGGGCTGATGGTTCCAGAGGGATAAGATGCCATCACCATCATGGCAGGGAAGCGTAGCAGCAGGCAGGCAAGGCAGCCAGGACCGCCAGAGCTCACATCTCCACCGGCAAAGGGGAAGCAGGGAGAGCAAACTCGGAATGCCGGGGAATACAGGACCAGGGGTGGAACAGGGTTTAAATGAGATGCCCCCCATGACCTCAGGAATACGGGGACCTGGGGTGGAACAGGGTTTGAATGAGATGCCCCCCATGGTCTCAGGCATTTGAGTGCTTGGTCCCAGTAGGTGGTTCTTCCTGGGGAGGCTTAGGAGGTGCGGCCTTGCTGGAGAAAGTGTGTCACCGGAGGTGGGCTTGTGAGTGTAAAGGAAGTGATTCACTGGAGGTGGGCCTGTGAGTGTAAAGTCTTTTTGCCATTTCCAGGTCACCCTCTGCTGGGGTTCTGACAGGTGGGTGACCCACACATGTGGCTGCACTCAACAATAAATAGAGACACCCAAAGGGAGCAGCTCAGTCCCCACACAGTGTGAAGATGACACACGACACAGGACACTGAGTCCCCTCACTCTGGCACAGATCACACTTGTACCCAGCACTCACCGTTGGTCAGTTCACAGCATCCTTCCGTGAACACCTGAGCAGGTTCTGTTGGCACCAGCTCACCAGCAACAGGCGCCTGGCAAGGTGGTCCAGCTGGTGGAAGCACTTGTCACCACAGAAGATCTGAGTTTGCTCTCCAGGATGCTCATGGTGGAATCCCCAGGGCCCATGTGGTAGAAGCAGCAGCAGAAGAAAAGTAACTCCTGCAGATTGTCCTCTGGTCTACACACACACACACACACACACACACACACACACACACACACACACACAGAGAGAGAGAGAGAGAGAGAGAGAGAGAGAGAGAGAGAGAGAGAGAGAGAGAAAGTATAATACGTTCAAGGACAGTAGGCATTGGAAAGGCAAATGACTTGCTCATGACCCCACTGCCAACAAGTGGAAAGCCTCAGTGATGTCTGTGTCACGATTGTGCCTATGTGGGGAGCAGACAAGGAGCTCAGAGAGTGACAGAGATGGCTTAGGCCACTGGCTACGCGGATGACACCTCCTTGGACAGATCCCCAGGCACGCTTAGACAGTAGTCTAGGAAGCTGGCGTTCTGCCCAGGGTCCCAACTCTGATGACAGTCGTCGTCCCCCGTTCCCCACCCCCTCCACCCCCCACCCCGGTAGCTGTGACTGTCCCTGGGTCTGGCTGTCCCCATCATGCTCCCCACACTGAAACAGGAGCACTCAGTCACGCATGCAGGCGATGGCACTTCATGTGCGGTGCAGTTAGCCACCACCCTCTGTTAATGCCCCCTCGGTACAAAGTTTGCTGCGTAATTGCACCAAGTCTTTGTTGCTAATTATCTCGTTTTCCATATCCAGGTGACTCAGAGGCTGCCTCCTGGCTCCATTTACCCCGGGGAGTCCTCTGTCCCTCTGGCAAGCTAGGAGAACCTGTGCAGGCTACTTGCTGCTGTCATGTGATGGACCCAGGGCTGCTTAGTGGAAAGGCAGCGACCAGCGGCCCCGGGTGATTTTTGTGGTGCCACTCATGCTGATGTCTGGGACAGGTGAATTTACAGGGATGGACGCAGAGTGAGCTTCAGGAGCGGAGAGTGACTGCTAAGGAGTTTGTTTCCCTCTGGGGTGGTGGGAATGTTCTGGAAGATGGAGGTGACCATCACAGTGTGGATATTCTAAATGGTGCCAATCAGCAGACTATAAAATGACTCCTTCATAGCTTAAGAATTTTATCTCCATGTAGAGGGCAAGGCAGACCCTTCTGCCTTTTCCAGGTGCCACAGCCCACGGGCTTCTATCTTCTGTGGTCCTGTCCCCTTCCTTCCGTCAGTCATGTCTGGAGAAGCTGACCTCTATGGCAGCCTGATGAATCGATGCCTGATATCATCTTGACTGGCACCTTGGAGGGCACTGAGGCACACTCAGTGGCCAGACACTAGAGGTCAAAGTCACTGAGCAGGACTCACTCCAGCACACAGCACAAGTGTGGACGGTGGTGTAACAGCATCACTCCAGCACACAGCACAAGTGTGGACGGTGGTGTAACAGCGTCACTCCAGCACACAGCAGAAGTGTGGACGGTGGTGTAACAGCGTCACTCCAGCACACAGCACAAGTGTGGATGGTGGTGTAACAGCGTCACTCCAGCACACAGCACAAGTGTGGACAGTGGTGTAACACCATCATTCCAGCACACAGCACAAGTGTGGACGGTGGTGTAACACCATCACTCCAGCACACAGTACGAGTGTGGACGGTGGTGTAACACCATCACTCCAGCACACAGCACAAGTGTGGACGGTGGTGTAAGAGCATCACTCCAGCACACAGCACAAGTGTGGACGGTGGTGTAAGAGCGTCACTCCAGCACACAGCACAAGTGTGGACCGTGGTGTAAGAGCGCCACTCCAGCACACAGCACAAGTGTGGACAGTGGTGCAACAGCAGTGCTCAGTGGCAACAACCTGAAAAGTGTTGGCTGGGCTTGTGGGGAGCACTCTTGCTAAAGTCAGGGGAACCACGAGCAGTCGATGCCCTTCCAGGGATGCGGGGTTTAAGAGAGGCAAGGAAGGTGATGGTCACAGATGTCCGCTGATGGCGGGGCGGTGGTAACTGAGACCCGCTGATGGCGGGGCGGTGGTAACTGAGACCCGCTGATGGCGGGGTGGTGGTAACTTAGACCCGCTGAAGACCCGCTGATGGCGGGGTGGTGGTAACTTAGACCCGCTGAAGACCCGCTGATGGCGGGGTGGTGGTATCTTAGACCCTCTGTTGAATCCACACCTGCCAGTCTGGCTCATCATCTGCCTCTGTGTGTAATGGGAGATGTTCCCACAGGCTCCTGTGTTTGAACACCTGGCTCCCAGCTGATGGGGTGGTTTTGGAAGGCTGTAGAAACTTTAGAAGATGGACCCTCACTGGAAGTAGGTTACAGTGTGTGTGTGTGTGTGTGTGTGTGTGTGTGTGTGTGTGTGTGTGTGTAGGGGGGGATCCACTCTACTTCCTGTTCAGTCTCCACTTCCTGATTGTAGAGGCAATGTGAGCACTGCCAGGTCCAAAGGAAACTCCAAATCCCCCAACTCCAAAAGGCAGTCCAGATATCCAGAACTGAGCTCAGTCTGGACTATAGGACGAGTCCGGATTGTTGGATAAAAGCCAGCATTCCTCAGGAAATGGTGACTGAGAACCAGTTCCCCGTCCACAAAAGATGTAATTTCCCTTACCTCTGGCAGAGGGGACAAATGGCCGTCTGTGGTGCCTATCAGCACACCAAAGCTCACACTGGCCTCCAGACCCCACAGTGTCACAAGTACCATTTACACATTTCAGAGTCCAAGCTACGCTACCCCAAACTCCCTCCAGCTTGCTGGCTTCCCTCCCTCCCTCTAGTATCTACAATAAAGACCTTCCCCTTAAGCATGCAGACCATGGAGAAGCCATGTCATCAACCTCTGGCTCCTGCCTCGTGCTTTCTGAGCCGCGTTAGACTGTGTAGCCTTGAACTGTGAACCAGAACGAGCCCTCCCTCCCTTAAGCTCCTTCTTGTATGGTATTTTGTTACAGTAATAAGATGGTAATTCATATGCAGGAGAGAGTGGCATTTCCATTAAAGGTATGGCCTCCACCCACCAACACCCGTGAGTCCTTTCAATGATGGTTTGTGTCAGGAAGCTGCTTCCTGGAGCCACATCCACCTAGACCTGTTCTCTGGGAGTCTGTAGTCATTCTCTGTTGTGACCCAGACCTTCGGAGGTGAGGGACACACCTTGTCAAGCCCCGACGTCCCTTAAAACAGTGAGGGGTCTGACCCACACTGTTTATCCCCAAAATGTTCCCAGAACCCCAAGGGTGGTCAGTGAGTCCCCTGTAGACCAAGAGGCCTGTGGCAACCAAAGGATGTGCCCTAGGAAGGGTCATAGGGCCTCTCAGACACCATTAAGAAGGGCACAGCCCTGTTGCGGGGCTGTGCCCAGCCTGGGTAGAAATGTCGCCCATGAGTTATCGCCCATGGTCTTCTCCTGGTGCCAGCCTGGCTTCTGCTCTCCCCAGAGGAATAACGGGAAAGAATGTCTCACTTGACAGGAATCTGCAGTTGAGTCTCATGAACAAATCCCGAGGCAGGTAGTCCTCTCCCACACCCAGCACCACCCCCCAGCAGAGGGGCCAGGCCAGGAGCTCCGCTTTCAGACAGATTGCCTTGTTCATCTATGATGTCAGCAACAGGAAGAAAGGCAGGGGATTTAGAACTTATTGGAAATCACAAGAAAGAAAACTGAATCTTCCACTTGCCCCCAAGGTGTCCCCCGAGCATTCTGGGAAACATCTGTGTGCTAGAATGCAGCCACATTCTGGCAGGCAGTGGCTCAGGGCTGACCTCACAGGGGCTGCAATGGTTCTGTCCTGGAGTTCTCAGTCCTGTTTGAACAAAGGATCCCGTTTTCATTTTGTGTACTGTGTTTTTTGCTTATAGCAAAATTAAGATTATGTGACACTTAGGTATGTTAATGATATGTTTGTAGATAATCATAGTCATGCAGAACAAACTTCTTAGACTAATAAAGATAAAAAGAAATAAAACTTTTTCTTAACATTTTTAAAAATCCAGAGAGCTGGAGAGATGACTCAGTGGTTAAGAGCACTGGTTGCTCTTCCAGGGGAGCTGGGTTCAGTTCCCAGCACCCACATGGCAGCTCACAACTGTCTGTAACTCCAGTTCTAGGGGATTTGATGCTCTCATCTGAACTCTGCTGGCCCTGCACACACATGGTGCACATACATACATGCAGGCAAGACACTTATACATATACATAAAATCTTTTGTAAAGTTTGTAAAAAATCAAATCATCACATGTGTGTGCATATATATAGAAATAAAAAAAGTAATCTTTAAAAGAATCAAAGCCAGTTATGGCACATGAATTTAATACTAGCATTTGGGAGGCAGGTCTCCATGAGTTCTAGACTAACCAGGACTATGGAGTGAAACCCTGTCCAAAAAAGAAAATCAAATATATTAAAAATATTTTTAAAAGGCTGTTAGGTTGTTATCCCCTCATGGCTCCTAGCTGGGCATCAAGTACAAGGCAGGTGAATGAATGAATGAATGAATGAATGAATGAATGAATGAATGGATGGATGGATGGATGACTTGACTCGGGCAGTGGAAATATCTTGGGAAACTGGCTAAGTCTCCTGTGGTGGTTGGAGCAGGTATGGCCCCATAGACTCTTGTGTTTGAATGCTCGACCCATAGGGAGTGGCGCTATTAGGAGGTGTGGTCTTGTTGGAGGGAGTGTGTCACTGTGGAGGTGGGCTTTGAGGTCTCGTATATGCTCAGGTCATGCCCAGTGTGACACACAGTTCACTTCCTGATCAATACAGATCAAGATGTAGAACCCTCAGCTTCTTCTCCAGCACTATGTCTTCCTGCATGCTGCCATGCTTCTCGCCATAACAATAATGGACCGGACCTCTGAAACTATAAGCCAGCCCCAATTAAATGTTTTTCCTTTATAATAGTTGCCATGGTCATGGTGTCTCTTCATAGCAATAGCAACTTAACTAAGACATCCTGTAATTCTCAAGCTGCTCCAGAAACCCATGTGTTTCAAGCAAGATTCCATTGAATAAAAAGTTTTCACTGCAAGTAAACAACCAGGGCAATCTGGCCCTCCATCTGTCTCTGTAAATAAAGATTTATTGGAACAGGGCCACAAACACTCATGGGCAGATTGTCTCTCACTGCTCTTCCTGTGCGATGACAGAGGTGAGAAGTTGTCACAGTGATGTCCTGGCTGGCAAAGTATGGATAGAATATCATCTGACTCTTGACAGGAAAAAGTTTGCTATTTGAATCCTCCCACTTTACAGATGAAGAAACCGAGGCCCTGAGACTGGTGGCAGGAAGCAAACTAATACACCCCTTCCTCCTCCTCTCCCCTCCTCCTTCTCTTTCCTCTTCCTTCTGTCCCCATTCCACATCCTCTTCCTCTCTCTCCCCGCTCCTCTTCCTCCCCCTCCAGCCCCTTTGTTGTTGTCTACCTGGTGACAATTAGAGCCTCCTTAGCTTGGAACTTGTGGGGAGGGGCTGCGGAAGGGAAGCCAGGAACTGATGGTTCTACCCAGCGTGAGGCAGGTTCCCCGCTCTGGAAACAGAAGGGATTGGCTATCCAACCAAAGAGCCCTTTGAAGTCTAAGCCCGGCATCTTCCCTGATCTCTTCCTAGACATTGCTGTCCTCGTGGGGCACAACAGCATCGCAGAGACTGTGGACTTGAGGGGACACAGACCCGTGTGGCTTGGGGTAGTTCCTTCCTAAGCCTGTCAGGGCATCAGCTGACTCCCCTGAGGTCTGTGCCTAGAGAGCATCCTAAGGACTGGACGCTGCCCTGGGCACTCGGCTGGAAGGCACCTCTACTCAGCAAAACTGTGATAAAAACTGTTAGAATTCCAGACACAGTAGTGCACGCCTTTAATCCCAGCATTCAGAAGGCAGAGGCAGGTGGATGTCTGTGAGTTGGAGGCCAGTACCTCGTGTACATAGTGAATGAGTTCCAAGCAAGCCAGGGCTACACAGTGAGATCCTGTCCAGAAAGAAAGAAAAGAAAAGGAGAGAAAAGAAAAGAAAGGAAAAGAAAGCGTGGGCGGGGGTGGGGTGGGGTGGGGTGGGGTGGGGCCCTGAGACATGGCCCAGTAATAAAGAGCATGTGTTGCTCTTGCAGGAGACTTGGGTGATTTCTGTAGATGATCACTCAACAACCATCAGTAACTCCAGTTCAGGGGATCTGACTCCCTCTTCTGACCTCCAAAGGCATCAGGCACATATATGGTGCACATATAAACATGCAGGCAAAACATTCATACACATAAAATAAAATAAATAATCCTAAAGAAGTTTTGTTTTGTTTTTAAATAAAGAACTGTTAAAGCCCACTCAAGGAACTCAAGCACCCATGTGACATGTAGATCCTCCCGCTGCCAACGGACACCAGCAAGGACATTTTCTGTACCAAAGACAAAACATGCTCAGCCATGTCTGTGTTGGGTTCAGAAGGGCATAAAGGGGGTCCTCTAAATGGCCACTTATTTTGTTGCCCAGGGCTGGCAGGGTCTTCCCTCCCCCTCCTATCTCCCCCTCCTCTTCCCCCTCTTCCTCCTCCCCTCCTCCCTCCCCCTCCTCTCCCTCCTCCCCCCTTCCTTTTCTCCCCCCCTCCCTCCAGCAGAACCTTCCTTCCCTCTCTGTTCTCAGGCTGCATAGACCTCAGTGCCCTGCATGTGTTGCCTGCTCTGTGGGGTCTTCTTCACCACCGACCTTCCCCAAAGGTAGGTTAGACCTTTAGCCTCTACGTCCTCCCACCCGGTACAGATCAGCTGAGGCATCAAAATGCTGGGAGCAAGAATGCAGCTTCTGTGAGGAGAGAACACTGTCCAGTCAGCATTATCACCTCAGCACCCAACACAACCCTGACACGTGTAAATGTTTGTGGCGTGCATAGATACATGGATTGGGTGGTAGATGGGTGGATGAATGGATGGGTAGGTAGATGAATGGGGGAATGAATGTGTGGGTGGCCAGTGAGTGGGCTGATGAATGGATGATTAATAGATGAGCAGATGGATGAACAGGTGGGTGGATGGATAGATGGATGGATGATGGATGGATGATGGATGGATGGATGGATGGATGGATGGGCTGGTGGGTAGGTAGATGAATGGATCTGTGAGCAGGTGGGTGGAGGGATGGATGGATATATTGATATAGGTGAATGAACGGATGTGCAGATGGGAGAATAGATAGGTATTAAGTAGGTGAGTGAATGAATGAATGTTGGGTAAATGGATGGATGGATGGAAAGGTAGATGATAGATAGGTGAGTGGATGGGGGAATGAGATGAATTGGTGGATGGATGAATGGATGGATGGATGGATGGATGGATGGATGGATGGATGGATGGATAGGAAGGTCGGTATATGGGGGAAATGGTTGGTGGATGGATAGATGATTAATAGGTGAATGGATGGATAAATTAATAGATGAGTGGATGGATAGATGGATGAACAGGTGGGTGAGTGGCAATACCCACTCAAGAGAGCTAGTTAGTTCTTGGGTCCAGCATTGTGGTGTCAACAATGGGAGATCCTTTCAGTCCAAGGAGGCCCTGGAAACACTTGGGGACCTCTTCCTCCACAACATCTGTCCTTGTTCAGGGTTTTCCACTCCAGCCTTGGAGACCATGGAAACCGATTTGACAACAGCCCAGAGGGAGCATCTCTCTTCAGGCTGTAGTTTTCAAAATTGCTCTCCCGTCATCAGAGCCTGCAAATAAAAGGAACAGTGCCCAGCAAGCTCAAAGGATCAAAGGCAGCCCAAGAAAAAGCAGAATCAAATTACCCCATGGCAGTATTCCCTCAGATGAAGCATGGCTTTGGAGACAGAGAGAGCAGAGAACCCAGAGCCCAGCCCTCCTTGCCCCGATCCCAAAGGTTAGAGTCAACTATCTGCTGGCTACAGAAATCAGCTCACAGACAGCCTTAGCTGCCCTCTGCTGTGCTGTTTAATTCTAGAACTTGGATGCTAACCTTCAAATGTCTAAGCTCTTGCATGAAATCTGTCTCGTTACTCTGGAGAAACCAGTTGCTATGTGGGCTCCTGAGTCCATGTGAGCTGTGCAGCCTCCGGCTCTCGGGACTGACGCAATGTGGCTTTTGTTTTTGTTTGTGTTTTCTCTCTCTCTGCAGCCCAGGCCAGCCTAGAGTGCACAGTCTTCCTGCTTCTGCCTCCTGAGTGCTAGAATTGCAGGTTTCCTCCAGCTCTAGGCTGGAGCATTTTCCTGGTGACCATCAGGCCCCTGGAAGTGGGAGGACACGCTGCATTTCTGGTCACAGAGGATGTGCTGCCCAGATGTCCTTAGGTGTCATGAATTGGAAGGCCCTCCATGGCCTCCATGGAAGGGGCTGGCATCACTGTCCTCTTCCTTTGCTTCCCTCACACATCTGAGTCTTACAGCCGACCCAGCCCAGGACCACACTGAGGTCATAATGCCCAGACATGTCTGTCTAGAAAGAGGAGTGGGGGACTGTCAGAGGGAGATGTCAGCTTTCAGAGCCCTGATATGAGTCAAGGGGTGTATGGGGCCAAACTGTGTCACCCTCCAATTTAAGGGATGGAGGAAAACCTGGCTGGCACCTTGACTAACCACCAACACCCCTGAGAAATGTCCCTCGCAGGCTCATGGTTTGACCCCAGCCCTTGGAAGGTTTAGGCAAGTTGATCAGAACTTCAAGATCAGGTTATGGAGATGACTTAGTGGGTAAGAGCGCTCTCGTACAAGCATGGGGACCTGAGTGTGAACCCCCAGCACCCAGGGAAAACCCAGGCATGGCCGTAACTCTAGCCCTGTGAGGAGTGGAGACCAGAGGATCGACCACTGGGGCTTGTTGGCCACCAGCCTAGCTCCAGATTCAGTGAGAAACCTTGTCTCAAGGGATGAGGCAGGGCTGGAGAGCTGACCTGCCAGTTCAGAGAGCACCAGCTGCTCGTCCAGAGGACCCGAGTTTGGTTCCCAGCAGCCACACCAGGTGGCTCACAACTGCCTGTAACTCCACTCCAGGGGACCTGAGGTCCTCTTTTCCAGCACCCTTAATCACAGGTCCACACATTCTCACACACATCTACACATATAATTAAAAATAAAATAAATCATTTAAAACAAGAATAAAGCAGTGAGTGACAGAGCAGGATACCCAACAACATCCTCCTCTGGTCTCTGCACATCCAAAGGCCCCACACTTACACACACATGTGTGAATACATATCATACAACACACACACACACACACATACATATAATACATACATACATTCTATCAGTTCTATGCCTCTAGAGAACCCAGACTAACACACTCAATACATCTCCAGCTGGTAGAGTTGTAGGGGAAGGAGCTTGGAGAACTTTAGGATATTGTGGGACCTGTCTGGAGAAGGTAAGTCACTGGGGGTGGTCGGGTGGCTAGGAGTGGCTGGGGGTGGCTGGCCCCTTCCTGTCCCTGGCTCGCTGTTTCCTGCCGGCCATGAGGTCTCCTCCTCCATAGGCTCTTGCTACCATGGTGTTCAGTGCCAGTGCATGAACCAGACAACCAAGCCCTCTACTGCCAGGAGCAAAACAAGTGCCTGTAGCAAAGTGACTAACACGTGGCTCATGGAAGTATGGCAGCCGTGTTCTGCCACCAGCTGAGAGCCCAGAAAGCTAGCTACGTAGTTGAGCCAGAGCCCAAAGGCCTGACAGCTAGTGTTTGTCAGCCCAACACAAACTCGTCACCTGGGAAGAGGGGGACTTCAACTGAGGGATTTTGCTCATGTCGATGGGCATTGATTAATGTGTGATGTGGGAAGGCCCAGCCCACTGTGGGGGGTGCCACCCCAGGCAGGTGGTCCTGGGTTGTACAAGAAAGCAGGCTGAGCAAACCACGGGGAGCAAGCCAGTGAGCAGCGTTCCCCATGGCCTCTGCTTCAGCTCCTGCCTCCAGGTTCCTGCCCTGATTTTCCCTTGATGATGGACTGTCACTTGCAAGTGTAAGAATAAAAACACTCTCCTCCCCAAGCTGCTTCTGGTCGGTGTTTGATTGCAACAGAAACCAGACTGGAAAATCTCCCCACCCCTCTCTGTGATGGCCTGGTGTCTTTATTCCAGTTCCCTCTTCCAGTTTCCCTGGGCCTTGGTCAAACTGACAACTAGAATAAATTCCAGCCAGTGGCCTTGCCTGAGACCAAGAGCCGCCAGCTGTGGACTCCACTCTCTTGATGGCTGCGGAGGTGAAAGGTGAGAGAGGAGCCCTGTGGGCAGAGGCCAGGATCCGCACCTGTTTGCTCTTGGATATGACAGGGGGCCGTGTGGGCAGAGAAGAACCAGTGAGGGCTGTTTGCTCTGGGGACGGTTAATCCTTGTTCAAATTTATATCCTGAATCTTTTATGCAACTGTGTCAGTGAAGAGGCAACTCACCGTGTTCCGCTGGGATGCAGGCATGCGGTGTCTCTTTGGCTGCAGGAGTCCTGAGGTGCTGGAGCACACCAAACCCACTCCCCAGCCAACATGCCCTTGCTACCAACTACCCCAGCCGGCCGGCCGGTCATGTTACCAGTTCTTATGTAACCAGATCAGCTTTGGGATCTTTGGTGTGATTCAAGATGGAGGGGACAGAGGCATCCGATTACATCCATACGTGGCTATATTAGGGCTTCAGGGATACAACACATGAGATCAGGACCCCAGACATCTCTGCAAGCATCAAAGAGAAAAGCATATTTAGTGTGAGGTGCGCACTCTCGCTACCCTGGGACATCAGAGTGTGGCCTTTGATTCTTGAGGAAGTTCTGGGTTTTGAAGGGAGCAGACGCTCCCTTCAAAGGCCCACCCCAGGATGCAAAAACCTCTTTCAAACTAAAAATGGAAAGCCAGGCTGGGAACACTAGCCTCTCTCATCTGTCTCAGGCTCACACTACCAGGAGCCCTGGGAGCCCCCAGCTTCCAGGAAGGTTGGTCCAGGGAGCCAGCCTGGAGAAAGTTCAACAGCATCAAGTTCCATACCTGGCTGTGCTGCCTAGGCCTCTGCTCGCCCACTGCACAGGGCACCCAGGCTCTGTGTGGGACCCTTGTTCTCTTTGGTTCGTGAGTATTTATTTTTAAAGGGAGTTCTTGGGTTAGCCAAGACTTGAGTCATCTCAAGTCAATATAAAGATGCCCACTGTGCTGACAGCCAGGCATGGCAGAGCAGGCTGCCCTGGGTACCCTCTGGGCAACTACACTCATCTCTTGCTACAAAGGGAGCCACCATAGGACCTCACAATGTGACTAGTTGAACAAACATCTCTCTGATGGAAGGAAATCCCTACTTTGTAGTGTTGGTCCAGCCCGATGACATAAATATTTCCACTGTGGCTGGTTTCGAGCTAATGGTGTGAGGTCTCAAATCTGTGCAGGATGACTTGTGGCCATTTTTGTGCCTCTTGTGCTGAGTTGTACACTGAGGAAGCAGACAGCCTGGGTGGAAATGCAGGGTCTTTCAAAAAAAATGTAGCAGGACTCTTAGAAGGTCTTATTAGTAAAATCAAACCTGAGGCCAGTTATTGGGGTGAATGCTGGAAGATCAGAGAAGCAGAACAAGCCACAGCTAACCTCACCTGGCCAACTTCTCAGCTGATCCTGTTTCCTCAGACTGGAAGCTTCTGAGTCCTCATCCAGAATGAATCTCAGCTGAACTGATGCTCAAAAGCCTGAAATCTTACCCAGGCTCTAGTTCCTGTGTGGTCATATTCTGGCACAAATGTGTTCCATGTGTGTGTTATGGTCCAGTGAAAACCTCAACTGTTATTCCTCTGGTATCTCCCACTTTTGGTTTGATACAGGGTCTCTCTTTGGCCTGGAACTTCAACAAATAAGCCAGCCAGCCAGCAAATAAGCCCCTGGGATCTGTCTTTCTCCGTCTCCCATCTTGCTGAAGATGAGATTGCCTATCCATACCACAACACCTCGCTTTTGCATGCGTTCTAAAGATCTAACTCAGGTCCTCAAACTTGCAAGGCAGGTGCTTTACCAGCTGCGGCATCTCTTAGGCCTTGAAGCTACTGGTTCAACAGATGGAAGAAGTGGCTTCCATTGAGAACTGTGCTTTATCCAGAGGCACCAATGCTGTGGGGTGTGCAGCTTACCCTCCGGCACACAGCAGGACCCCCCAGAGACTATTGTAGAATATTATTTTAAGGTGTGTTACTTTTGTTTATGCTGCATTTGTTTAACTCTGTGAAGCTGTGTTACTGTGCCTGTCTAAAACACCTGATGGTCTAATAAAGAACCAACTGGCCAATAGCAAGGCAGGAGAAAGGATAGGCGGGGCTGGCAGGCAGAGAGAATAGAGAGAGAGAAATAAGGGAGGAAAAAAAAATCTAGGAGCCAGAGAAGGAGGAAGACATCAGGGGCCAGCCGCCCAGCTACATAGCAAGCCACAGAGTAAGAGTAAGATTTACAGAAGTAAGAGAACGGGAAAGCCCAGAGGCAAAAGGTAGATGGGATAAGTTAAGGAAAGCTGGTTAGAAAATAAGCCAAGCTGAGGCTGGGCACTCATAAGTAAAAATAAGCCTCCGTGTGTGAATTTATTTGGGAGCTGGGTGGCGGACCTCCCACAAAAGAGTAAAATACCAATAACAACAGAGAACCCAGTGCAGGAGGCACCACCCACAGGAACAATCTAGTGCCTAGACAGCCAGCAGGTAAAACTTCATTCACCAGCCAGACTATGAGGAAGTGTAGACAAATTTTTCTTTGGGCTGCCAGTTTCCAAAAAAACAACATGGAGACTTCTTATTAATTATGAAAGCTCAGCCTTAGCTTAGGCTTGTTTCTGACTAGCTTTTGTAACTTAAATTAACCATTTCTATTCATCTGTGCACTGCTACATGGCTCGTGGCTGTTACCTCTCCTCCTGCGTGTCCCGCTCCCTCTCCATCTCCTCTCACGTCTCTCCCTCACCTAGATTTATGTCCTCTCCTTCTGCCCAGAAGTCCCCCCTAACATCTTCCTGCCTAGCTATTGGCCATTCAGCTCTTTATCAGACCAATCAGAAGGCTCCTTAGCAAAGACTCATCTTCACAATGTACAAAAAGATTATTCCACAACAGGGAAGTGACCATAGCCCTGGGCTATAGTGGTAGCTGGAGACTTGTCTCCAGCAAGAAAAGCCAGGAGGGAAGTAGAGGGTCTTTGCCCAGGTAGAACTGGCTGTGAGGACAGGACCCACAGGGATGGAAAGTATTTAGACCCAAATTTCAGGTCAAAGCAGCTGGAGAAGGGATAGCAGTGCTAAACCCCTGTGGAGTTAGGGTTAGCACTTAGTCAGGGTTTCTTGCTGTGAAGAGACACCATGACCACAGCAACTCTTAAAAAGGAAAGCATTCACCTGGGGCTCACTTACAGTTCAGAGTTCAGTCCATTATCGTCCTGGTGGGAAGCAAGGCAGCGTGCAGGCAGACATAATGCGAGAGGAGGAGTTGAGAGCTCTAATATCTTGACTCACAGGCAACAGGAAGTGGTCTGAGACACTGGGTGTGGCTTGAGCATATATGAGACCTCAAAGCCTGCCTTCACAGTGACATACTTCCTCCAACAAGGTCATACTTCTAGTAATGCCACTCCCTTTGGGGTAATTTTCTTTCAAACCACCACATTCCACTCCCTGGCCCCCAAAGGCTTGTAGCCATATCATAATGCAAAAAAAGCATTTAATCCAACTTCAAAAGTTGCATAGTCTATCACAGTCCCAACAATGTTTACAGGTCCAAAGTTCAAAGACTCTTCTAAGATTCATACTATCTCTTAATTGTAATCCCCTACAAAATAAAAATTAAAAAAACATACTTCCAGCATATAATGGCACAGGATATACATTACTGTTCCAAAACGTAGGGAAGGGAGCATAGTAAGAAAATACTGGACCAAAGCAAGACCAAAAACCAGTTGGGCAAACTCTAAACTCTACATGTCCATGTCTGATGCCAAAATGCTCTTCAGATCTCTTAACTCCTTTTAGCTTTGTTGACACCAACACACTTCTTTCTCCTGGGCTGGTTCTACTCTCTGTTAGCAGCTCTCCTCAGCAGGTGTCCCATGGCTCTGGCATCTCCAACATCTTGGGGTTTCCAAGGCAATCCAGGCTTCAACTTCACAGCTTCATGAAATGGCCTCTCTAGGCCTCCATTCAGGGACACCTCTGACACATACCTGGCCTCAGCAGCTTTCCTTAGTTGCAGAGGCAAATTCCATAGCCCCTTTCTTCTATCCTTAATTCCAGAATCACATGGCCTAAGGGGCCAAGTTCTGCTGCTTGCTGGGGCTGGAACATGGCCCCCTTATTCAATTACATCTTCACCAACTTTATGCTTTCAACAGTTTCCTTCACAGCCTAAACTTGGCTATCCTGAAACTGGATCTGTAGACCAGGCTGGCCTTAAACTTAGAGATCCTCCTGCCTCTGCCTTTCCAGTGCTGGAATTAAAGGCGTCACCACCACACCTAGCTCCATGCTTTTCTTAATTCCTTTTCACAAGTTGGAAACTTAGCTGAGTGGGATCTTACCCTGAGGTCACCACTCCCTTTATTCCATTTCTTTTTTTTTTTTTTGGTTTTTCGAGACAGGGTTTCTCTGTGTAGCTTTGCGCCTTTCCTGGAGCTCACTTGGTAGCCCAGGCTGGCCTCGAACTCACATAGATCCGCCTGCCTCTGCCTCCCGAGTGCTGGGATTAAAGGCGTGCGCCACCACCGCCCGGCTTATTCCATTTCTTAATCTGTTTATTTCCTTGAATATAGGATTTAGCTCCATTCCTCTTCCTGGTGCTCCTTTTCTCCTCACATTGTACATTTTGCATTTGCCCATGTTCGGCTTACTCCTTTTCATTATAAATCATCATTAGAGTTTAGAGTTCCCACTAATAGTCACGTGACAGTCTGTACTCGGCTGTTTTGAGATTTCCCATCAACGGACTTAATTCAAAACTCTTCACTTTAGCCTGAAGCAGACTTTTCAGACAAGGGCAAGATGCAGTCACTTCCTTCACCAAAATATCACAAGAGTGATCTCTAGGTGACATACTAACATTCTTCCACTCTGACACCTCTTGAGCTAGGCCCCACAGTTCAGCAGATCACACTCAGCACCACTGTCTTCCATGCTCCTGCTAGGATGGCCCATTAAGCGGCACTTAAAACGTTCAACTGCTTTTCTAATCCACAGTCCTAAGGTTCATATTCTGTTAAAGAAAAACATGGTCAGGCCTATCACAGCAATATCCCAGTCCCTGGTACCAACTTCTGCCTTAGTTGGGGTTTCTATTGTTGTGAAGAGACACCATGACCATGGCAACTCTTATAAAGGAAAGCATTTAATTGTGGTGGCTCACATGTAGTTCAGAGGTTTAGTCCATTATTGTCATGGTGGGAGGCAAGGCAGCATGCAGGCAGACATGGTGCTAGAGAAGGAGCTGAGAGTTCTTACATCTTAACTCATAGGCAACAGGAAGTGGTCTGAGACACTGGGTGTGGCTTGAGCAATATGAGACCTCAAAGACCACCTCCACAGTGCCATACTTCCTTCAACAAGGACACTCACTCCAACAAAGCCACACCTCCTAATAATGCCACTCCCTTTGGGGGCTATTTTTTTTTTCCAAACCACTACATAGCATGAGCAACAGTGACGGACCCGTAGTCTTGAAGCTTACTGGCATTGTTTCCCAGCCAGTGTTCCCTGGAAGGCAACAGCTTGCAGGCTCTTGGATATCCATTAGAAAAGAGTCCTACAACCAGGCCCAGCTTGTCCCTTGGCCCAGCGCCACCTCCAGTCAGCACCTGACTCTCCCAAGTCTCGGGGGAGTGGTAGGGCTGCCTCATCCTCCTGTTCCTGATAAGGGCCTGATGAGTGTGAGTGGGCCATGTGTGTCCTGTTCAGCCACCTCTCCCGTGTTCTAAGCTGGGTCTCTCAGAGGCCTTGCCCAGAACAGTGGAGTCTTGTATAATATTAGAGGGACCAGCCTTAATATTATACATCCCAGGGGCTCAGGAGAGAGAACTACTAATGGCAAGGACTATTTTCAGGAAATAGAATCTCAGCACACCGAGCTCTATCGTCCACTTGCTTTAATTCTCTGGCATAACATCCTTTATACACAGCTTCAGTTCTGTTCTCATGTCTAGCTCCTTTCTTGCCTGATTTCTCTCTATATTTATCTACTGTCCCCTCTAGGTTCTATCTTAATTCCTTCATCTAGTTCTGTCCCTTCTAGGTTCTCATCTATCTAGTTCTTTCCCCTATCAGCTCCTTTCCCATCTCCTTCTCTCTCATCTGGCTCTTCCTCATCTTGTTCTTCCCCATCTGGCTCTTCCTCATCTTCCATCTCGTTCCTCTAGTCCTCTCTTCTAGCCCTTCAATCCAGTTCTTCCCCATCTCAGTTCGTTCCTCTCAAGTTCTTACCCATCTAGTTCTTCCATTCTCTTCTCTCTTCTCCCCTTTGTGCCCTGGAAGTCCTGGTATATTAAGGGAGGGTCTGAGCTAAATTGTGTAAAGCTATTACTTAACGTCCACCTCTCCTAGGCGGTGTCTCCTTGTGGAATTTACCGCAAGTCAGGAGACTTGCATGTGGGCTGTTATCATTGTTAGTCCTCGGAAGTTGGGTGACCACCTGGGTGGTGTCTCCTTAGTTCTTGAAAGTGGCTAAGGGAGATATCTGATTCCAGAGAAAGCCTTTCCTGAGGCTGTTCTCCAAATACCTGGCATGTGTATGTCCAGAGAGTGATCAGTCCACACTGTTAGTCCTTCTTACCGAAAAGTCAATTGGGAAAACTATGAAGGCACACATGATTTTCATAACAGAATACAGCTGATATATAACAAGCCAAGTAACACCAAAAACTCCTTGGGATTTGGCTTCCTCTGGAGGAATTCCCTGATCCCTCCAGGTAGTGACTTAGCCATAACCAGCTGAGTTCTTATGATATATTCCTGCGGCCCGCAGCAGTGGAGACTTCAGGGAGGGTGGCGCTTCATGTACAGAGCTATTTGTGAACAGCGCCTTTCCAAATGATGACACGAATTATCACAGTACCACATGGAAAATCTCCTGCTTTCTCTCCCTCTGGACCTGAGGGGCTGCATTCACAGTATGGCTGCATCTGAGGGGCTGCATTCACAGTATGGCTGCACCTGAGGGGCTGCATTCACAGTATGGCTGCACCTGAGGGGCTGCATTCACAGTATGGCTGCACCTGAGGGGATGCATTCACAGTATGGCTGCACCTGAGGGGCTGCACCTGAAGGGCTGTATCTGAAGGCCTGCACCTGAAGGGCTGCATCTGAGGGGCTGCATTCACAATATGGCTGCATCTGAAGGGCTGCATCTGAGGGGCTGCACCTGAAGGGCTGTATCTGAAGGGCTGCATTCACAGTATGGCAGCATCTGAGGGGATGCACCTGAAGGGCTGCATCTGAAGGGCTGCATCTGAAGGGCAGCATCTGAAGGGCTGCATCTGAAGGGCTGCATTCACAGTATGGCAGCATCTGGAGCGAGGGGGACTGCAGCTGGCCCTAGAGGATGCATGGGGAACTTGCAGGTTTTTCAGCTGGGCAAGGACCGGGCTGGCTAGATTCACCCCAGATGCTGGCATGGGGGTGTCTACTTCTCTGTAAGAGGTAGGGTATCCCACAGTCTGGGGGTGGGACATTAGTTCTTCACACCCAGGGTTTCTCGGGTCACAGTGGCTTCTCTAGATTGCTTCTGGTCTCACAGCGAGCTCACTATAGGACCCGTGCAGTGGCTCAGAGTGCCATCTTCTTGCCTCTGATGCAGGGAGAAAGAAAAAACACACTGCTCTCAGGTGACCCAATGGCTCCTTCCAGCCCTCTGGCAGAACATTTGTTTAACTCTGCAAAGACATGCTGCTGTGTCACCTTGCCTGCCTAAGGCACCTGATTGGTTAATAAAAAGCTGAATGGTCAATAGCAAGGGAGGAGGTGTAGGTGGGACTTCTGGGCAGGGAGAGCAAATAAGAGGAGAAATTTAGGCTGGGGGAAGAAAAGAAAGAGATGCCAGGGGCCGGCCAGACAGACAGACAGACTCGGAGGAAGCAGGAAAGTAGGACATACAGGATGATAGAAAGGCGGAAAGTCCCGAGGCAAAGTGTAGATGAAGAGAAACAGGTTAAATTAAGGTAAAGGAGTTAGTGGGACAAGCCTAAGCTAAGGCCGAGCATTCATAACTAATAAGTCTCTATGTCTTTATTTGGGAGCTAGTTGGAAACCCAAAGAAAATTCTCACTACACAGCCCTCCCATCCTTACAGACATGGCCTCCAGCTAGCCCAGTACCGTATGGAGACTGGCCTGCAGCAGAATCAGATCTTCCTGATCCCTCCGTCATCTTACTAACATGCACACCTCTAAAACAGTGTGATTAAATGGGCCTTTCTTCCACTCAGTTTGGAAGGGAGATGTTCCACAAGAAATTTATTTTGCCTCAAACTGGGCTGTTTAATCCCGGGGAAGAAGTGGGGTGGTCCCTTTACTCACAGTATCCCCTGATACATTTTCTTGGTGCCTATGGACAGCTAAGCTGGGATGTCTAACCCTGGAGAAGCAGGGCCTCTACTCACTCTCTCCCCTTATCCATTTGCTCAGTGCCTATGGACAGCTAAGCTGGGATGTCTAACCCTGGAGAAGCAGGGCCTCTACTCACTCTCTCCCCTTATCCATTTGCCTATGGACAGCCAAGCTGGCAGCGTCTGCAGGGGTAGCTGGGTAGACTAGACTCTAGAGCAGGGCAGGACGTCATCACTTCTGGCCACTGAAGAGAAAGCAAAGTGTGACAGAGGCAGGTGAGGCTCCCTCTGTGTGGAAGAGATGTCAGCTCACGCTGAAAGAACAGCCCGGCCTAGCCAAGGGCAAATACCCGCCTGGCTCACTACCAAGCTACAGATTGAGAGTTCATTGTGGCCAGGGCTGACCCCCCAACCCCACAGATGTGCCCACAATGCCAGGTGTTCAGTGGGTACCACTCCCTAAGCTACATAAAAAGGAGAAAGCAAAGTGAGTTGCTTGTATTTCTCTCCCCCTGTTCCCCAACAGTAGGCATGGTGGCCAGCCACCTCATGCTGGTGGCTGCCATGCCTCCCCCAACACAGTGAACGGTGTCCGCTAAAATCATGAGCCAAAATAAACTCTTTCCTCCTTAAATTACCTTCTTCAGGTATTGGTCATGGGAATGAAAAAAGTGACAAACACACAATGTGACTTCGAGGACACTGTGATAGACAAGCGGGTCGCCCAGTACAGGACTTAGCACTCGGCAAGGACTTGGGATGAGAGACATTGTGGAAACATTGAAGAGGATTCATTCTAGGTGTCCTCCGTGCCCATGACTTACCACCTCCACCTGCTGTCCACACCAGGGGAGCAACTTTCACCTATCCATAGAGATGAGGTCCTTGGGAGGCTGAGGCTAGGACACTGCTGTGAGTTCCAGGCTAGCCTGAGAGCATGTGGGTGTGTATAGGTATGGTGTATGTGGACACATGTATGAGGATGGGGGTGCTATTCACACTGCTGAGAAGGACAATCAGGTCCCTGCTCCGTCACTCACCACCTGATTCCCTTGAGACAGGGTCTCCCTCTGAAACTGGAGCTAGTGGCTTCTTGTCTCTGCCCTCCAATGCTGGGACCACAGGTACACACAGCAATGCCAAG
Organism: Peromyscus maniculatus bairdii; assembly: GCF_049852395.1. Taxonomy (NCBI): domain Eukaryota; kingdom Metazoa; phylum Chordata; class Mammalia; order Rodentia; family Cricetidae; genus Peromyscus; species Peromyscus maniculatus. The sequence goes on from NC_134859.1 coordinate 105,160,499, forward strand.
CTTTTCCTAGGGATGCCACGATCTGAACTGGAGTCCTCATGTGCTGTGGGATGGTCTGTATGTCAAATTACTCTGATTGGTCAATAAATAAAACACTGATTGACCAGTGGCTAGGCAGGAAGTATAGGCGGGACTAACAGAGAGGAGAAAAGAAAGAACAGGAAGGCGGAAGGAGACACTGCCAGCCGCTGCCATGACAAGAAGCATGTGAAGATGCCGGTAAGCCACGAGCCACGTGGCAAGGTATAGATTTATGGAAATGGATTAATTTAAGATATAAGAACAGTTAGCAAGAAGCCTGCCACGGCCATACAGTTTGTAAGCAATATAAGTCTCTGTGTTTACTTGGTTGGGTCTGAGCGGCTGGGGGACTGGTGAGTGACAGAGATTTGTCCTGACTGTGGGCCAGGCAGGAAAACTCTAGCGACACCCATGTGTACAGTGAGTGCTCTTACCTACTGAACAACCCCCCACCCCACCCCAGCCCAGTAACAGTTTTTTCCAAGCATTTGTTCTGGCTCAGGAGTAGCTTCCTTCATGGAGACTTAGGGACCAGTGGCACTCACCTGCCGCTTGGGTGGGATGTGTGGAAAAGCTCAGCCACTTTGGAAACCCATTTAATAGTTACTGTGAGGTCTCTCCTGCATTTTGTGTGTGACCAAGCCAGCCTCGTCCTCACTCTTCACTCAAGAGAAAAGAAAATGTATTCACACAGACTCTTGGGGCAGTGTTCTTTGCAGCTTACATCATAGCAGCCAAAATTGGGTACGGGCCCAATCCCGAGAGGAGATGGGACAGACAAACTGAGCTCATCCACACAACAGGATGATATTAGGCAAAGGAAAAGACACAAACTTCTGAGTGGCAGAAGGCAGACTCAAAGGCTGCCCTCAGTGTGCCCACATTTAAGACTACAGCAAAGCTGTACAGTGATTAAAACGGCTGTGTCGGGGTTGGGGGGAGGCTCCCCCAGGATGGGAAAGGGTGGGCCATTCATTTCATCTAAATGCCGAGCCTGTGGGGGTTGTCAGCTGGCATCCATGTCCCTCACTCAGCCCCAGGTGCTTGGGATTCATTCCACCTGAAGACCCCAGCAGTCTAGATGGAGGGTTCCAGTCACATGTGCCTTTCTCCTATTCCCAGACTGTCCAGTAGAAGGCACTGTCCACTCCTGCTAGTCTCTGAAGCTGAGTGCCTGCCTAGCCTACTGGGATATCCAAACTTTGACCCAGGTCACTTCCTGGCCAGTGATGCTTATCCTTGGAGATGGCCATTCCCCCAGCTTCATTTCCCAGGGTGTCCTGGAGTCCTTAGGATGTCTAGGCACTTTCAGGCACAATAGACAGGTATTAGAGTCCTCTGAGTCCTCAGGGGCCACACCTGACTCTACCTCCTCTCCAGAGAGGAGAGGAAATCTTACCATCCATTCATTCCCTTTCCACCTCTTGCCAGGACCTCCTGGTGTCGTCCCCCCACACAGCCTGGCATCTGGTTGTCCCCAAGGTGCCCTGGCTTCCATCTCACATCAGTCACCCCTCCCCAACAAGCCCAACCCCATGTCTCCCAGCTGCTCCCTGGCCTTGTCCTGAAAGCCCTCCTGCGGCCAAGCTCACCCAGCCCCCCTGCGGCCAAGCCCACCCAGCCCCCTGCGGCCAAGCTCACCCAGCCCCCCTGAGGCCAAGCCCACCCAGCCCTCCTGCAACCAAGCTCACTCATCCCCCCCCCCCCCCCCCCCCCCCGCGACCAAGGTCACCCAGCCCCACTCTCACTTGTCCAGTGGTACCCCTTGCATCAGAGCCTGGGTAGAAGATTCTGGAGTCAGATAGATGGATGCATAGATCTCAAAATCTTCTTGTGCCACCTGGGGCATGTGTGTCCTCCCTCTCAGGGTCTCCGGTGCCATGAAGCACAGCATTACAGTCCTCGCGGGCTGTTGGAAAACTAACATGTTGAGTGGCTGGGGTGGGCTGACCTTTAGCCGAGGCTCTGATGTCAGTGGCTTCAGTTACTTGCGGTCAACAAGAAGATCGACCACAGCGCCGTCTTAGTTATTTTCAATTGTTGTGACAAGACACCGTGATCAAGGCAACTTATACAAGAAAACATTTAATTTGGGAGCTTGCGGTTCCAGAGGATTGGAGTCCGTGGCCATGACAGCAGGCAAACAGGCATGGCGCTGGAGCAGTAGCTGAGAGCTAACATCTTGATCCACAAAAATGATGCAGAGAAAGCTAACTAGGAATGTCTTGGGCTTTTAAAACCACAGCCTCCCCAACCTCCGCATCCCGCCCCTCCCACCCCCCACTGCCCTGTCCCACCTCTGCCACCCCCCCACTGCCCTGTCCCGCCTCTTCCCTCCCCCCACTGTCCTATCCCGCCTCTCCCACCCCCCACTGCCCTGTCCCGCCTCTGCCACCCCCCCCACTGCCCTGTCCCGCCTCTTCCCTCCCCCCACTGCCCTGTCCCGCCTTCCCCCACCACTGCCCATGCCACACTTCCTCCAAACAATTGCATCAACTAGGGGCCAATTATTTAAATATATGAGCCTATGGGGTCATTCTCTTTCACACCACCACACAGCTATTTCCGGGCTCAGTGTTTGCGCACATTCATGAGGCCCTGTGATGGTTCTCCAGCCATACTCAATGTTTTGTAAATCTGACACCGCGAGGGTCATCTGGGAAGAGGGAACCTCAGCGCCTCTGTGGTGACTTGGGTGAAAATGACCCCATAGACTCGGAATAGCACCGTGAAGAGGTGCGGCCTTGGTGGAGGAAGTGTTTCTCTGGAGGCGGGCTTTGAGGCGGTGCTGCTCCTGGGCAGGCGGTCCTGGGTTTAAGAAAGCCAACTGAGGGAGACAGCATTCTGCTTGATGGCCTCTGCTTCAGTTCCTGCCTTGAGCTCCTGCTCAGACTTCCCTCAGTTGTTATACAACTGTTTCATATTTTGAGTTGCTGTTAATCTTTCATTGTGCCTAATTGGTAAACTCTAACCTGGGTGTGACTGGGTGAGCAGCCTGTGTAGGCCGGGCCTCATGCTCAAGCTCGCTCAACCCTGACTCCCACTGCTCAGATGCAACCCAGTGTCCCAACACACAAAGGCAGATTTGGTCCGGACCAGTTCCCGCCCCACAGGCACAGCCAGCTGTCCATCATCACCTGCTGCCTGCACGCACTGGTGCTCGGTGCGGCAGCCATTTCAGCTTCCGCCATTTTTCCTTTGCACCAGCGACAACAGCATATCTAGGCAACGAGGGTAGAGAAGGGATACGGAAGGGCACGGGGGCGGCACGGGAGGGGGAGGGCGTTGGCGGGTGCTTGACCATCCGCCCTTCCGCTGAGAGCCCTTGCGGGTAGGAGCACATGAGTCTGGCTGTCCCTGGTGCGGCCGGCTGCCTAGTCAGCCCCCTCGCTTCCAGGAACTACGTGCCAGTGATGGATGAGACTTTAATTAAAGTAATGAGACGTTCACAATCGTGGTTATCTCCAAAATTAGGCCCTTCAGCGATTTATTCCTGGGGAGTGCTCCTGGGATGGATGGTACTCCTCTTAGAACAATTGTGGGGAGGGGCCTGGCTTCTCGGGGATTTTCCCAGCATTCCTTAGGCACGGAAGCATCTGTGATGAGACAGTTTCCCTGGCTTCTGCTCAAGGTTTTCCCCCAGGGAGTGAAATTGTAATGACCTTTGGGGACTTGGTGAGAGAGAGAGAGAGAGAGAGAGAGAGAGAGAGAGAGAGAGAGAGAGAGAGAGAGAGACTGTGGGCTCTGGGTTCGGGTCCTGCCTTGACGACACTGGCTGGTGCTGGGACTTCAGACAAAGCCCTGCCTTTCTGAGCCTCAGCCACACCTGTGAACAGGATGAAGTGCTCATAGGCTGTGGGGACAAGTGGCAGAGGGTTTGTAAAAGGACTTTGTAAGTGCTCAGGCACCAGACCCAGACTTTGCTGGATACTAGGTGTGCAGGTGCTGTGCTGAGTTCTGGGCACGCCAGGTGCTGTGCTGGGTACCTGAGTCTCGCCAGGCACAGTGCTGAATGCTGCATATAGCAGGTGCTGTACTGTGTGTGCCAAGCTCCGCCACACGAGCCTGAAACTGTGAACACAGTAGGCAGGCCTGTCCTTGGGGAGCTGACACTTCTGAAGGTCGGCAGCCCCACCATAGTCTGAGATAAATGCTGGAGCGGCAGCCATTGCACCTTGGTACCTGGAAAACAAGCCAGAGGGCCCACTCTGGTTCAGCGAGACGGGCACCGGGGAGTGGTGAGGCCTGGGCAGAGGAGGAGAGCAGCGAGCCGCAGATGGCACAGGAACTGCTGTTGCAGCTCTTCTCTCTGCCCTGACCCTGTGTGGGGCCGGCCAGGGTAGCACTCGGCCTCAGGGGCTGCCTCCACTGGGCAGCCTGGGTAACGGTTTCTGAGGGGCTGGCATCACTCCCACTCTGCCAGGCAGAGGAAGGAGGACCAATGGCAGAGGTGGGAGCGGATTTTTGCCCAGCAACAGCTGCGGAGAGACCGGAAGCCGCCCCTCCTCCACCCTCCCAAGGCCCTGGCGGAGCAAACTCAGGGATGTGCCAGTTTGGGTACTGGCAGATCCTGAGGAAAGAGTCGCTGCTCCCTGTCCTGGGTTGCCATCCAGGCTGCCTTGGAGGCAAGGCTGTCCCGCTGAGAAGCGGTCCTAAATCAGGCTGGAAGACGTCCCTCAGCAGGGGACGAAATCAGGAAGGCTCCTGGAGAATCTGACCTCTGGGTGGAGAGGGACAATGACTGGACTGAAGGAAGAGGATGGTGGCCTCGTTCCTCTACAGCTACCAGTTCCACAGGACAGGGACCATCGCAGGCCTCTAGCCCAACCCTGCCCATCAGAGCCCTCTCCTCTGTAGACAGGGTGCTGGACTGAGAACCCCAGGAGGGGGCTGCCCTCTGGAAACCCCAGCTCCCGAGCAGAAGCAGGTGTCTCCCTTAAAGGCCTGAGACACATCTCACTTCTTGACCATTTTCTCCCAGGACAGTGTCCCCCAGATGTTTATCGCAGCCAGGACCCCCAGAGCAGTCAAACAGAGAACAAAGGAAGGCACACAGCACCCCAGATCCGGGTACACTTGGGGTCTTTGTTCCAGCCACAGGTACACTGAGGCACTGAGCTTGGTCTGTGGGTTGGAGGAACTCCAGGGCTCTCAGCCTCTCACATGGATCCTGCAGGGATTCATATCACCATGGATCTGGGAGGCTCATCCTGGGGACTTGGCTGGTTCCAGCAAGTGAAAGGTTTGAAAGCCCATGAGAAAGCCAAAAGGTAGGAGTATGGCACAGCGGGAGAGCACTTGACTAGCATGGAAGAGGTCCTGGGTTTCATCCCCACACTGCAAAGATAAACGGAAGAATGGAGGAAGGTGGAGAGGAAGGGAGGACATCCATTCCTCTGGCCTGCAGAATAACCTCAGAGATGCTTTATGGTCACTCAGAAACATTCTCAGGAGCTGGGGACACAGCTCAGTCAGCAGAGTAAGAACTTACTCTTGCTTGGCATGAGTGGACGGCTGGGTCTGGTCCCCAGCACCGCATAAACAGTGTGGTGGTGCATACCTGTATTCCACAAAAGGTCATTTTCAACTATATAGTAAGTTAGAGCTAACCTGGGCTACGTGAGACCCTGTCTCAGAGAAGAGGAGGAGGGAAGAGGCACCCAGGCCACAGGACCACCTGGGAGCCCAGGCTGAAACTGGGAGTTCAGGAGGCTGGTATAGCTGCAGGTCCTGGGGCCCCTGCTAATGAGCTTTCTGACCCCTCAGGCGGGATGTGCTCGGTTTGGCTCGACGTGGCAAGCACGTGGAGGCCTTCTAGTTGATGGCCTCCAGTCATCTACTTAGTGAAAACTGCCAATACCACGGGAGCCACGGCTTTGGTACTGCAGCTTCTTGTGGTCCAAGATGCCCAGAGAGAGGACCTTCCACACCACTTGGATGGGCCAACAAGGAACAGTGGTCCGGAACCTCTGAGCCGCACCTGCCAAGGTTTCTCTTCCTGATTTCTATGTAGCCCCTTCCTCGCACTGTCCCCAGCATCCCTGGGCTGTGTGTCAGTATGTGGGGGGCCCTCCCCGAAGCAGCAGGATGACTCTCATGCTGGGCACGGGCCTCAATTTCAGGCAGGGTTGAAGGCCTACCTTTCAAGTCTTTGGGATCTTCACCTGTGAGTCTGGGGTCCCCTTCTAGATTTGAACAGTGCTGGGACAATGAGCAGCCTTCCAACAGTCCAGTCTGGCAAGGACTTGGAAGTAGAAAGGGGTTCACTGTTCCCCGAGTTATAATCTGCAGAGGGTGTGTTCCCAGCCTGATGATGGGTGGGGCAAAGGAAATACCATTGAAGAAGAAGCGAGGGAAGGCTTTGTCCAAGCAGACCTGACCCCTCCTTTTACTCCCCCCCCCCATCATTCCCTCCTCTTGGAGAAGGGAAACCACAAGGCAGGGACTCCAGAGAACCCAGCCCCTTGCTCCCAGCGACTCCACTGTGTGAGGGTTCTTGTAAACCCCCAGTCCAGTCATGCGGATGTGTTCCATGCTCCAGGCCAGATGGCAGGGGTAGGCCCTCTTTATGATTAAGTCCAGGTCTGTTCTGGCCCTAACCTGGACCCCTGGGGTCACACGGGGCATCAGCATCGTGGGTATCAGCATCCTCAGCATCAGCATCTCAGGTCCTTTCACTGCTCCCCCAGTGGTCCCCGAGGCATGACTTCCCCACCGACCACCACCGACCACCACAGCTCCTGATGCTCCAGCCCTGCTCTCTGCCTCCTTCCCTCATGGTGGTACCCACACAAGAGCAAGAGCAAGCTATCATTTTCCCTTTAGTCAGAATCGGTGCAGAGACGGAGTGGAAAGGCGAGCCCTAGCTGGGGAGAGGAAGAAGAAAGCTTCCTGTGTCAGAACTGATGCAGGAGGCAGCGAGAGGAACCTATTAGGATTTCAGGCGCCTTAGGGTGTGCTGCTCACAGGTGGGAGTGGGTGTGGTGTCAGTGGAGCCCACTGGCGGGCGGGCAGGCGGGCAGTCAGGCAGGCAGGCGGGCAGCCTCACACACCTATCATTAACGCAGGAGGCCGGACATCGCGACTGTTAGTCTTCAGTAGGGCAGAGTCGGCGGTGCATGGCGGAGACGTCTCAGTCACACAAGACAGAGCTCTGAGGGGAGCTTGGTGAGGGTTCTGCTGAGACTCTGGGAGCCCCAAGTTGGTGGCTGGAAGCGTTTGGGAAGACAGGACTGTGCACCTAGAGGTGTAGAGGAGCCCAGGCTCAGCTAAGCAGGGCCCTGAGTGAGGGCGGGGGCGGGGGAGTTGGTTTGTCTGCCCCGCTGGGCCGTCATCTGTTTATTCTCTGAGCGTCACCCACTTCAAAGACAGAAATCAAGCAGATCTGGGAGTGCTTGAGTCCCACCGCGCATGCTAATGGTTGGTGTCATTCACTGTTTCTCGGGGGTTCCTTTGGATATCCACTCTGAAGAACAGCCAGTAAACAGCGGCGTGTACATACCCCCTCCTGTCTTCGCTGGGTTTCTATCGCTGTGGTTAACACCATGACCAAAAGCAACTTGCAAGGGGAGGGGAGAAGGGTTTATTTCACTTACACTTCTCAATCTTAGTCCATTACTACTCAGGGAGATCAGGGCGTGAGCGTGGAGGCAGGAACTGCAACAAAGACCATGGAGGAATGTTGCTTACTGCCTCGCTCCTCATAGCTCGCTCAGCCTGCTTTCCTTTTTAAAATTTATTTATTTAATATGCATTGATGTTTTGCTTGCATGCATGCCTATGTGAGGGTGTCAGATCCCCTGAACTGGAGTCACAGACAGTTGTGAGCTGCCATGTGGGTGCTGGGAATGGAACCTGGGTCCTGTGGAAGAGCAGCCAGTGCTCTAACCACTGAGCCATCTCTCCAGTCCTCAACCTGCTTTCTTATAGCACCCAGGACCACCAGCCCAAGAGTGACGCTGTCGACAGTGGGCTGGGCCTCCTACATTAATCGTCAATCAAGAAAACATGCCACAGGCCAGTCCAGTGGGGACATTTTTCTCAACTGAGTTTCCCTCTATTCTACAAATGACTCTACTGTGTATTAGGTGGACAATAAACTATCCAGCACACTTCCCTAGAGAGAGGAACAGTAGAGTTGGGCCTCTCATCAGTGAGGCAGCCTGTGACAGAGAACCCCAGGGTCTCGGGCCACCGGTAATCTCCAGGGGTGACTGAACTCCTCTTTGCTCATCTGTAAAAACCTTTGCTGACATTGGCTTCCCGGGGCTGCTGGAGGCTGAAGGCCCCTGATCTGCAGACACAGAGCAAAGACTGGGCTGCTTGTCAACAGGGTCCTGAGAACATCACCAGCCAACTGGAATCATTTATCCAAAGTCTCCAAGCCCACAGTAGGGGCCCATCATGGTCGGCACTGCCTTGTTACCACACACACCTTCAGGCTTCTTGAGGGCACCAGGACAGAGGTCCCATGGCAGGACTACTGCAGGTGTCAACAGGAAAGCCAGTTTAGAGGTAAGTTATATTTTGACAGACTGTCTGTCTGTCTGTCTATGTGCATGCTCATGTGTGAGCAGGTGCATGTGTGCAGGTGTACACACAGAGAACAAAGGGTGGTCTCCACCGTCAGTCCTCAGGTGCCCGTCCACTTGGGAATTTTGAGGCAGGGTCTCTCATTGGCTTGGAGCTTGACAGGTAGACCAGGCCAGCTGGCCAGTGAGCCCAGGGACCTACCTGTCCCCACATCCCTGGCACAGGGATTGTGGTTGCTCGTGTTCAGCTTTTTTTTTTTTTTTTTTTTTTTTTAAGATTTATTATGTATACAGTATTCTGCCTACATGCCAGAAGAGGGCGCTAGATCTCATTACAGATGGTTGTGAGCCACCATGTGGTTGCTGGGAATTGAACTCAGGACCTCTGGAAGAACAGCCAATGCTCTTAACTGCTGTGGGATGGTCTGTATGTCAAATAAAACACTGATTGGCCAGTGGCTAGGCAGGAAGTAGGTGGGACAAGGAGAGAGGAGAATTCTGGGAAGCGGAAGGCTGAGGCAGAGAGACACCGCCAGCCGCCGCCATGACCAGCAGCATGTGAAGACGCCGGTAAGCCACCAGCCACGTGGCTGATTTATGAAAATGGATTAATTTAAGCTATAAGAACAGTTAGCAAGAAGCCTGCCATGGCCATACAGTTTGTAAGCAATATAAGTCTCTGTGTTTACTTGGTTGGGTCTGAGTGGCTGTGGGACTGGCGGGTGACAAAGATTTGTCCTGACTGTGGGCAAGGCAGGAAAACTCTAGCTACACTTAACTGCTGAGCCATCTCTCCAGCCCCCCAGCTTTTTTTTTTTTTTTTAATGTGAGTTCTGGAGCTTGAACTCACATCCTCGTGATTGCAAAGCAAACACTTTACCGAATGAGCTATCATACACCCCGCTCCGGGAAGGGGTTGCTGTCCTCATCTCACAGGTAATCTGGAAACTGATTTAGCCTCTTCCCACCAGACTGCCTCAGGCTGTGGTCTGACTTCAGAGTCTGAACCGGACACTCCTGCCCACCCTTCCCCTCCCCACCCTTCCCCTCCCCACCCTTCCCCTCCCCATCCTCCCCCTGCCTCTGTGTCTCCCGGTAGTGTGGACTACCTCCTGCCCCTCATAGCTTCCAGGATTTGTAAAATCTCTTCCCACAGGAGAGGCTCTTTGTGAGCAGAGGCAGCTGGAACAGGGCTTGGTGTGGGATGGCACATGGCTAATATTTCCATTAAATAAACACATTTTGCTAATTGGATTACTAAGACAGTGTGATACGCGACTGGACCTCCAACACGCTGCTAATAAATCGTGTGAAGAACTTAATCATGTTGGCATCCCCAAAGCCTGTAGGAGAGGAGAGGAGAAAATCAGCCAGAGTGGACAGCCGGAGCTTCTAGAAGGTTCTCAGACTCCGGGAGCTTCCTTGTGCTTCCTTCCACCTAGGCCTTTGTGCTGAGGAGGGGTGGGGAAGAAGGAGGGTGCCCAGCCTGGGCAGGAGCAAAACCTCTCCAGCCCTTGCTCCAACCCTCATGCTCCGTCTCCATCAGCCAAAGGTGCCCCAGTGTGAGCATCCGAGGCGGGGACCAGGGGCCTGTGGTTCCTTACAGATCCACAAAAGTGGCTCCTGCTCCCCACCTCCTCCCTTCTGCCCTGCTCCTCTTCCCAGCAGGGCCCTTCCCTCCTGCTGCCAGCCACCATGACACACCCTTCCATCACACACCCTCCATACAAGGGGCCTGGTGGGCTCAGGGAAGCTGAGGCTTTTGTTTTCTTGTTACTCATTTTGCTGTGTTTTGTTTGTTTGTTAGTTTTTGGGTGAGCGGACAAAATCATGAGCCCTGGCTGGCCTGGAACTCACTATGTAGTGGGCCAAGCTGGCCTTGAACTCGAGCAATCCTTTTTGTCTCTGCCCTCCTGAGTGCTGGGATTCCAGCTCAGCACTGCCACACCACACAAGGCGAAGCTGTGGTTTGAAGGAGGAAGGAGAGAGACCGAGAGACAAGTCTCTTCTGGCCATCAGTGCCCTTCCAGGGATTCCAGAGAGAAAAGGCTTTTCTTCTCCTTCTAATGTGGAAATTGGGTGACAAGTGCTTAATGAACATTGAGGTACAGTTTTGAGACGTGAGGGACAAAATTTATGGCCCACTTGCCCCAGTGTGTTCACCCTCGGCTCCCCGGGAATGGAAGAGACCACCAATGATTTACGTTGGTGTGGTCTTGAAGCGTTAATGTCACCACTGACGGCTCAGGGCAGCCATGTGCAAACACACACGTACACCAGCTTCAAGTGAGCCCCAAACACTGGCAGCTTTCAGGAGGCAGAACCTCGTTAAAATAATGGCCAGCTTCTGGGACAGTTTCCCAGATTACCACAGCCAGGTGTTTCTCTAACTTTCCAGGTTCAAAAGCAATAGCTTAGAAAGTCTAATTACCATACAAAGTCCAGCGAGGGGCAGGAGAAAGTGCCTCTCATTTGTCCTTCCCAGCAATCAGCAAGAGCCATTACCACAGCATCCAAATGTGCGCACCCCCAGACACAGCTGGGCCACACTCCAGCATGAGGGCAGTCCATTCAGAGGAGCCGAGACTGGGTCACTGGGAGAGAGAGGCTCAAGCCAGCACAAGCTGCCTAAGTATATGCAAGGGGCCTCGGCTGGCCGGCTCCTGGCAACTGCCGTGCCCACCCGTCTAATCCCAACACTTGGAGGTCATAGGGTCAAGAGTCCAGGGTCCAGGCCAGAGAGATGGCTCAGCAGTTAGAGCATTTGTGGCTCATGCAGAGGACCCAGGTTTGGTTCCCAGCACCCACATGCTGGCTCACAAGTGTTCGTAATTGTAGTTGTATAGAATCTGGTGTCTTCTGACTCCCAAGCACACATGTAGTCCACATACCTACATACAGGCAAACACTCATGAACATAAATAAATCTAAAGGAATAATAAGTAGATAAACACACTTTGAAAGCACTTATCTTGGACTACATTGAGTTTGAGTCAACCTGGACTACACGAGACCCTGTCTCAAAACACCAAAAAGGGAGGCACACCCCTACCCTCCCATCCTCTCACGCTGCCCTCACAGAGCAGCCCGCTCCTCACTCAGACACAGGCCAATACAGTGCCTGCCTGCAGATGCCACACCCAGGCTTCACCTATGAGCAGAGGGGGCAGCGCTGAGGTCAGCAGGAGCCTTGCGGACCAGGTCCAGGCTTGGAACAGAATCCAGGCTGCTCTCCAAAGGGCTTCTGTATGGTGAACGTCCATTTAGTGTTGGCCCGTGTCAACAGAAGACACAAAAGGAGAAAACATCCCCTCTTTAAGAACACTGCTGGCTATGACACTGGACATATGACACAGATGTCGAAACCTGTTCTCTCCATGCGCGCACACACGGACTCCTCTCCTTCTGGGGTGGGCTTTGTGAACCAGGTAAGGACAGAGCTGGGCTTATGTATGACAAGGACTTGGGCACAGCAGGTGGATGTGGGACAAGGACAGTGTGCTTGGAGCCAGGGACAAGAAGACTGATTTGAGTCTGATGCCAGTCTGGGCTGCCTAGTGTCTTCTAGGTCAGTCTGGAATCAAGAAGAAGGGGGTAGGTGGGGAGGAAGAAGGTGGAGAGAGGAGGGAGGAACCCTCGCGGTGAAGTGGAGGTGACTGGGCCTGCTTCTGCCCACTTTCAATATCTGATTATAAAATGTTCAGAAATTTTGTGAGCTGCTGTTTAACCCAGCTACATAAAAAATTAATTTATATCGAATTAAAATTCAGTTACTTTTATTTGAGACCGGTAATAAAACCTCAAAACCCTTCCTAATTATTTTACTTCATTCCGTTACTGGGTTCCTGGGGTCATTTACATTCCTTGCATCAGAGTGGTGAAAATATTATTTTAGATGGAATATTATTTATAGTAATAGTGGCTTCTATGGATCTCTTTCAGACTTTGGCAGAACCGTGTTGCAAATTTGGAATGAAAGCAAACAGCCAGTCCTAGCCTTATTTACCTAGTTCTGTTGATTATCTAGACTTGAGACACTTAGCAGAGCTGAGTGACATTAAAAGTGGCTGGCTGGCATTAGCCGGTGACTGTCACAAAATAGTTACATCAAGGTTGAATTCTGACCACAGCCACAGACCTAAGAGTTCAGCCACAATCATGTAGTCTCCTGTCTCAATTAGTTATTATACATGTTACATATACACACACATGTATGTTATATTCGCTTTGTTATAAAAAGGGAAATTTTATAATTATTTGTAAATTTGTGGCCCCTATTTATGTCTGTCTGAGTCTCCCCATGTAGCTGAGGCTGGCCTCCTTTTCTCAGTCCTGTTGCTGAATGCTGGAATTGCAGCTATGAACCACCACATCTGGCCTGCTATGATGCCTTTCTGCCGCTGACATTCATAGTTACAAGCAGGCTTTCTCCCTTTGGGTCCTTTGTTGGGACTAAAAGCATGAATCTGTCATCTGATGGGGCTTTGGGCAATGGTCGCGGGGTGAAGAGCCAGGGAACCATACGCTGGGAAGCAGGGTAAGGAGGACTGGCCCTGATGGTGGTGTGAGTATGTGTGTGTGTGAGTGTGTGTGTGTGTGTGTATGTGTGTGTGTGTGTGAGTGTGTGTGTGTGTATGTGTATGTGTGAGTGTGTGTGAGTGTGTGTGTGTGTATGTGTGTGTGTGTGTGTGTGTGTGTGTGTGTGTGTGTGTGTGTGAGTATGTGTGATGATGATGGACAACAGGAGCAGAAGAGGAGCAGGCAGGATATTACTCTGCCCACTCCCACAGCCCAGGGACATGGCCTGCAGGGGAAGGTCCACGCACCTGCACCCACGTGTTTTTGAGCACAAGGCCATTCTCCAGTGAACCCAGGGGCCATAGACCATACAGTGAATTGCCCAGGCCAAAGCTGACCTTTTCTACAGATGTCTCCTGCAGACCCCAAAGCATTCTATAGCCTGCTTTAACCATGGGCAGGCACAGCTGCCCAGCCATTGGCCCTGGGGATTCCCAAGGTCACACACAGCACCGTCCTCACCAGGCAAGCAGATGTCACTTCTGAGTTCCCTTGAAGGCCACGTGTGTCCACAGGCCTAGTTCTAGCCCAGGCAGCCACAGCTTGAGACGGCCCTCTCCTTCCCTCTGACCCAACCTGATGGCGGAGGCCCCTCTGCAGCCTTGTGAAGGGAATCAAAGCTGGCCAGTCCCTACCAGCATTCACAGAAGTCTCTCTCCCGCAGCTCCGTGCAGGCTGTGGAGCCTCACGCTCTCTGCCCCGGCACGGCACGAGGCGAGCAGCTGATTCGGCGCATTGTCTAGAGCCCAGCACGGTGTCATCCCCGAGGCCTTTCATCTCTATTGGCAGAGAATCCTTGCCACTGGGGCCTCTGAACCGAGGGAGATGCATGCTGATCTGCCCGGGAGTGTGCGCTACAAGGTTAAGCGTGTTTGCCCGGGAAATGTGGGTAATGCTCTTATCATGTATGACCTTTACGATATGTGGAACACCGTCCGTGACAAAATCGCCACTATTAGAGTGGTTTTCACACCAGGGTACCAGCCATTAATCACCATGCACGTGAGTGGCTGTGGGCACTGCCTGGGAAGTCTTGGGTCCCACAGTATATTCCAGCCTGCTGCTGGCTCTGCAAGTCTCACCCCATTACAATCTGCAGGCCCCGTGGTCTCCCAGCATCCCCAGCATCCCCAGCATCCCCAGCATCCCTAGCATTCTAGCATACCGGCACCCACATAGCCTGACATCCTGGCAGCCCTGAATCCAGCATCCCCATATCTCTCTATCACAGCACCCCTATATCCCAGCACCCCTGCATTTAAGCACTCCTATATCCCCAGCACCCCTGTATCCTGGTACCCCAGAATCTCAGTACCCCTGCATCCAGGCATTCCTATACGCCCACATCCCTGAATCCTGGTATCCTAGCAATCCATCCTAGAATCCCAGTCTTTCTCTACAGGAGATGAGGGAAGGAGCTGCCTTCTCAGCCAGGGGCTCCTTATCCTAAGGTTTCTGTGTCTCCAGTACTAACAATATGTCCCTGATGCCTCTGCTGAGCCTGCATAATTTAGCATTGACAAACCACGTCTGTGACAGAGAGGCCAGCCAGCCCTCTCCTCTGCTGATCACCTGGAGCTGTTTTTCCGGGACATAGGCTGGCCCTGGGATAACCTGCTCCTGCCTCCCATGTTACCTCCAGCTCTGCTGCTCCAAGTCTGATCGAAAGGATGTCACGCTCAGGAGATGCATGCTGATCTCAGGATACGAGAACCCTCCAGGGCACTTCCCAGTGTCACCCAGCCTACAGCTGCCCCACCCCAGTGAAGTAGCAACACACTGGGCAGGACTCCTGAGGCCTGGAAATAAGATCTCGTCTCCCTGAACACACTGATTTCAAAGGCTGGACACAGATCCAAACCAGAAAATCATCTGACTGGCAACTCTCATTCTAGCTACGTGACAAAATAATGATAGGGGGGGGGCTGGAGAGATGGCCCAGCAGTTAAGGACACTTGCTACCCCTCCAGAGGACCCCGATTGGTTCCCAGCACCCATAGGGCAGCTCACAACCCCCTGTAACTCCAGTGCCAAGATCTCTGATGCCCTCTTGTGGCACTCCGCAGCCACTGCATACACGTGGTGCACGGATACACATGCAGACAAACCACCCATAGGCACAAATGAAGTAACATAAAACAATGATGCTTCAGCTAGGTCGAGTCAAATCTAAAGTAGGATTAAACTAACCTTGTCTGTTTCTTTTCTTTTGTTTGGTGGCTAGGAGATGGGCAGCTGCCTATGTGCTTCCTGTTCTGTAGACCAGACTGCATCTCATGCAGAGACCTACCCTGTGTGGCAGGAGCCGGATGGGAGCACAAGAGACAGAGTGCTCCCACCTCATGTGCATGGGGACAGGGCTTACTCAAGTTCTCGTATGCCAGCAACCTTTGGTGACCGTTGATGTTTCCCAGGCCTGACACTCCCCTCCATTTTATTTCTAGATACTTAGTCATGTTCTTGGAGACAGACAGACAGACAGACAGGGGCAGAAAGGGTACCTCCATATCACCCTTTTCAAGAGTATTGGTGACCTCAGCAGGGAGCAGACCGTGGACACTCCCCCTGCAAATAGCCAGCAGTGCCCACCTGAGCCTGGTGGCTGAGGCTGGGAGAGGGGCCCTCCCCTCTCCTGCACCTGGGTGCTCAAATTTATTTCAGGCCACATCTTAAAATTGCCACCAAGATGAGGTTACCATAGAACCCAGAAGTTTCTCGGTACTTAGCGGGTGACATCTGGGCCATGTGTAACAATAACCAGATGTCCACTGCTGTCCACAAACACATGTGGGAGCACTGGCCCCACTCTGGGCCACTGAGTGGATTTCTCCAACACACAGGCTGGGTCTGTCTCACAAACGCTTGGAGAGTGAGAGGTACACCACAGTGAGGGCAGACGCTTTCGGACCAGTGCTTCTGGTTGCTGACACTCCCGGGGACTGAACGTCTCTGACTCTTCCTGCTCAGCAGACTCTGTGCTAGGTGCTGGACACATGGGCACACTGCCCACTGCAGATACCCCAGCGGGGGAGAAGAGGCAGCCTGGGATGTCTTCAGGCATTTAACCCAGTGTGGAGACTGGGAAAGGCATTTTTAGATGGAGGAACTGGGCTGCCACTGTGTGCTTGGAACAGGTGGAAAGGGTCTACCTCTGTGCTAAAGGACAAAAGCTGTGTGTACGGAACAGAGGTGGATAGTATTCTAGACCTGCATGGCTCCAAGAAGTGTGGAGGGTTGGAGGTCTCACTGTGGATGGTGCTTGGCAAAGGTCTAGACTGGCTGGAGAGACGGGAGAAGGGAAGGCAGGAGGCACCTTGACCGCCATACCCAGCTGTGACCATTCTCCAGTAAGCAATGGGAGTCACAGAAGGGTTCTGGACAGGGCACGAGCCAGGATTAGCTTCTCTACAAATTGTTCTGGCAGACAGGGTATAAAAGGGTTAATAGCAAAGGGACAGAGAGTTTGGGACCTGGACTAGGTGGGACCCCGAGGAGCAGAAAAGACCCAAGCAGTGTGCCAGATGTAATCGGCTCATTCGCTGTCATGTCAGACATGGGGCAGAGAAGAGCCAGCACCGTGTCTGCCGAGTGGTAGCTCCGATAGCCACGGCTGGGCCTGTGTGGGTCCCAGAGATGGGCATCTGACAGTGAGACCAACTCATCTCTGGGCCAGAGCAGCCCCTCAGCATCCAACTTCCTGCTGACCTCGAGCTGGCTATCAGGACAGCCCAGGGCAGCAAAAGGAGGTCACTGCTGCCTGAGACGGCAGGGTCAACCCCTGCCAACTGGCTAAAGAAAGCCAGAGTGGTAACCGTGATGAAACTGAAGCACCTCGTTAATTTCATGGGAGAGGTGGGGAAACACAAGACGGCACCTCCCCCAAGACTCAGTGTTTGCTTGGCCCCAAGACATCCCCACGTGATGTCTCGTTGGGTCTAATTTAAGTATGTACATTTAATGGTTCAGTAAGTGAAATTGTCGGGATTGTATGGAGTGGTTTGTGCGGTAATTCATGGGCTCTGCTGGCTCATGGATGGGCCCTGTCGGTGGAGTGGTGGTGGCTGTGAGGAGCTTGGGGAAAGAGTGGAAGGCAAATCACCCCCAGTGTGCAGACCAGCAAGAGAAGACTGCCTCTCAGCACGGAGACACCAGGACCTCATGTGGCCTTGGACACCCCAGAGGTCGCAGGGAGAGCCTGCGACCTTCCTTCCTTGGGTCTTAAGCTCATGATAACACACCCTGTCCCAGGGAAGCTGGGGTGTGGCTAAGTCGCCAGAGTGCTTGCCTACTCTGTGTGAGGCCCTGGGCTCAATCCCCAGCACCATGTAAAACCTGGTCTCACCCCTGCAATCCCAGAACCCAGGAGGTGGAAGCAGAGGATCAAAAGTTCAAAGTCATCTTCAGCTACGTAGTGAATTCTAGGTTAGAGACCCTGCCTCATAAAGAAGGAGGTAGGGGAGAAGAGGAGGGAGGGGGAGAGGGAGGAGGGGGGAGAGGAAAAGGGAGGGGAGGGGGAGGGAGGAGGAGGAGCAGGGAGGAGGAGGAGCAGGCCTCTGGGGAGGAGTGTCATAACCAGGCACAAGTCCAGGTACTTTCCATTCACTTGTGCCTGCTGCCAGCATGACTCACCCCCACCAGCTCTGACCAGCTCTGCACCCTGCCCTTCTCTCCAGCGCTTTCCCAGTCCCCAGCACAGTACCCGCTGAGCGCATGCGGCCATGGGGACACTCTCATTGAGAGAGAACGAGAGAGCATGACCAACCAACCAGTGGGCCAGGGGACCCAGGGAAAAATCCTAACAAGGTCTGATTCAGGGCGGAGGGCGGGGGGGGGGGGGGGGGGGGCGCTGGGGTTTGTAGAGGAGGGTCTGTTTAGACCTCCAGTCTATCCACCTCACAGAGGATGAGGCAACCCCATGCTTGATCTAAGGCTTACGGCTCTTCCCTTCTGTGGAGTTAGAGGGCGAGAGGGCAGAGTGGGGTCCTAAGATTTCTCCAGGGGACAGCTCACAGATGCCCGGGAGCACTGGCTGGCTGGGAGTGGAAAAGCCTGATCATTGGAGCAGCAAGACCGCTGTGCCTTGGATCAATCCCTTGAGTGTTTAAGCCCACCATATCCTTTCCTGTCACCTCTGTGGCTTCTCTTTGAGCTCCTTCTCCACAGAACGGCCAGCGCTGACAATGGGTAAAAGAGAGAAGCGTTGTTGGCTGTGCTTGAGTGGACTAACTTCCATCTTGGCCAATGCGAGCTGGGTCCTGGAGCCTCATAGGGGCCAAAGGAGGGTGGGAGTCTGAGCCCAGTGAGGTGACCCCGTCCAGCCTCCACATGCAGAAGGAGCGCCTCCTCTGTCCAGGTCTGGCTCACTAACATCACTTTCATCCCTACCCCTCTTCCCCCTCCTCCTCCGTGATTGTCCCCGACAGAGCAGCTCTAAATAAGCATGGCTACCTCTCGATTATCCACGGCGGAAGGAGCACTTTGTAGATAATCTAAAGCTATTTTTCGCTTCCAGACCAGCATTGCTGTGCCCACAATCCTTTCTGCCCCCGCCCCCACCCAAATGGGGACACCCGAAGGAGATGCCTGCTTGTTGCAATTCAGCCCTGGGAAAATGCATTTTGCACAGCTAAGCTCAGTAAGGATTCTCTGCAAAGGCCGGGCTGACAGTAGGGGGGGCTTTGAGCTCCACCCACCCCTACACCCCAATGGCCCTGTCTAAAGTGCTGCTGCTGTCCAGCAACTCTGCTAAGTGGCCCTGCCTCTGGGAGCTCCCCCCTCCACCCCCCGAGGAGCTCATGGCCCAGGATAAAGGGGACTGGCAGCAGTCCTCTGTCCAGCCACCGCCGATTCCCGTATCAGTTGAGAGCCGCATCGTTGACGCCCTGCTCTTGGCAGCACCTAAATCAAAGTCTAGGCAAAATGGCTGGCTGCGGTGGTATATGCCTATAATCTCAGAGGTAAGGCACGAGAATCAGAAGTTCAAGGCCATCCTCAGCTACACAGTGAAGCCAGCCTAGGCTGTATGAGACCTTGCCTCCAAAAGCAGAAAAACCACAAACCAAAACAAAAGGCTAGGTAAAGGATCAGAGGTCAACCTTGAAAAGGCTGTTCTCTCTCGAGACACAATCTTGTTGCAAGAATCGCCTCGGACAAGGACTGCTAAGGGTGAGAGAAGTGGGATCCAAGTGTACTGCTGGCGGGAATGTGGAACAGAACAGCTGACTGGACATATAGTAGAGAAGGAGGGAGCTGAAGAAATGCCTCAGCAGGGAAAGGCACCTGCTGCCAAGCCTGAGGACCTGAGTTCGAACCCCAGGATCTATGTGGAGGAAGGGGAAAACCGACCCCTGGAAGGTGTGTCCCTCTGACCTCCACGGCACATGTGTGATCTCTCTCTCTCACGCACATACACACAAGAAAGTAAATAAATATAATGAAAACTGGAAATAAATAACTAAAACAGGAAATTCCGTTATGTGTGTTTTAGCACAATAAAAAATATGGCCCCACCCCTCCCCTAGAAGGGAGAATCGACATTGGGATTATAAATTTTTACTGCCATAATTCAAAAAGGCCAGTAAAGACACATGTGAACAGCCAGGCTCTTTTCAGGCCCCCTACGGAGCCCTGGAGTGGGGGAAGCCGAACTAATAATAATAAAATAATAATATTAAACAGCTATGGGAATAAAATCATCTCTCAGGCTCACATGTGGATAATAGAGAGTTAACTCTTAATAAAATAATAAAGCATAGGAGCCATGGGAATAAAGATTACGTCCACAGACAACTGCCAGAGACCACATCCATAAAGTAATGGCTGTCCTTTTTATTCCCTTATTTGATTGAACAAGACATAATTGTAGCCAGGCTGTTACTGCATTTCTAGGGGAAGGTAACTGTCAATCAAGATGAAACATGTCACCATTTGTGGATGTCCCAGCCTGACAAGTAGGTCCATATGGTCTGTGAGTGAGCATGGGGAGTGGTGATTTACCACTGCCACGAGCCGAGCATCCTTTGCTGAGACAGTGGAGGATCGTGAGGGCCAGACTTCACAGACAGAACCCCTTGGTCGCCCTCTCCTTCAGCAGAAAACTCTAGATAGATGATGCCCTATCTGGAGATCCTGGAAGAGTCCCTTGGCTGGAAAATGTAGGAGAAAGGCTTTCAGAAAGCCCTGAGAGGTGGTCAGAGTGGGTGCCGAGAGCCCAGGAAGGGGACTGTCTTCTGTCATTTTTGCATTCTCAAGACTGCTGTGGCCACAAACCTCCCATCTTTATAAGGATGCTCAAGTCAAAGCCAAAGTGAGCGTGGAGCTGCCTTCTTTCTTATTGTTTCACGTATGTGGATATTTTGCCTGTTCATGTGGCTATGCATGTACATGAGTGTGCATGGCCCTCAGAGACCAGGGCATTGGATCCCCTACAACTGGAGTTAGGGGGTTGTAAGCCGCCGTGTGGGTGCTGGGAATTAAACTCCAGTCCTCTACAAGAGCATCCAGTGCTCTGGACCACTGAGCCACTATCTAGCCCCTGCTTTATTTTTTTTTAAGTAGGGTCTCATGTAGCTGAGGCTACCCTCAACTCCCTACAGAGCGGAGACTGACTTTAGACTGATGATCCTTTTGCTTCTTCCTCCTCTGAGCGTCAGGTGACAGGTGTGGGGTGATCAGGCACAGTTCTGGGGACCACACCCAGGGCTCCGGGGATGTGAGGCGAGTGCTCTACCAACTGAGCCACACCGACAGCCCCAGCAGTTTGTTTACGAGATTCTTCTGGAAGCCAGAAGGTATGAGATGCCCTCGGACCTTGACCCAGACAGGGCTTGAGGAGTCTCTACCCGTCTTATACCAGAAAGGCAGTGTCTGGGGACCCTCTGACCGCTGCCTCTGTGACTAAGGCAGCTTCATGGGTGATACTCTACCCCCACACAACACGAACAGGACCCCCAAAGCCCAGAGCAGAAGACCCTGGAATTAGAAAAATCCTTAAAGGGGCAGCAGCACAGCTAGGGGGTGAGAGGCACTTGCAGCCAAGCCTGGCAGCCTGAGTTTGATCCGTGAGCCCACACGGTGAGAGGAGAAAAGCAACTCCCACAAATCGCCCTTTGACCTCCACATACGCCCAGGCACCTGGGTGCCCATACACATACACGCAAACGATAAATCGATTAAATTGTGCTCAAGTTTTTAAAGAGAAAAGTCCTTGGAGCAGCCCCCCCCCCATCTATCCCCACTTTCGGATGGCAGCCCTTTGTACCTGGGTCTCCCTCGGGATAACCCAGTCCAGCCTGGTAGTGACCCTTCCTCTCCTCGTTCAGCATGCAGCTCTGGCTTCTCTTTTGGAGCCACACAGCCACACACACACAGTACACAAGGATGCTGTTTTGTTTTCAATGCTGTCCCTCTGGATGGCGTCCCAAGCACATGACGGGGGCTCATTTGACCTTAGACAGCAGCCTCTCTCGGTCCCACACTCTCCCCGGTCAATTGAGGGTAGATGTCATCCCTTCAGGTAATTGGGAGCTTGGGGGACTTAAGGAATTTCTGAGGATAACGAGAGAGAGAGAGAGAGAGAGAGAGAGAGAGAGAGAGAGAGAGAGAGAGAGAGAGAAAGCCCACACACCCATGCATACATGCACATATTCTTTCCCACACACACATTCCCACGTGCTCACACATGCTCATGCCCATCCTTCAGAGCCCCTCCCTGCACGTGCGTCTCACTTCTTCCAGATCTGATGGCTTCACCCTCCCTCAAGGTGTCTAAAGCGACCCTCCTTTGTTCCCTCTCCCGTGTGTCCTGAGGATCTGTGCTGCTCCCAGGCAGGACTCTCTTGAAGCACCTTCCTCACCACTTTAAAGGGTGGCCTGACGCTCTTCAGGGCAGTAAATCCATCCGTAGAAAACAGAGAAAGGGATGGGTACAGAGGGCAAGGGAGCAGGTCCAGAGCCCGGAGAGCCAAGATTTGGCATCATTTCTTCCCAACCCTCCCCTCCCCCTGCCCAGACCCTGAGCATCAAACCCTCAGTTAGTCAGGCTTCGAAGATGTGCTCCGGATCCCTCCTAACGCCCAGCCCTAATCACCTCTAAAACAATGCAACCATCAGGTCGTGTTATTCTCAGGTGTGTTTCCTCTCTCCACCTTCCCTCTCCTCCTGAAAGCCTTCCGCTCTGGGAACAGCCCCTCTCCTTCACAGGGCATCCTCTCCAGGGGCAAGGGCACAGCCAGGGTGGGCAGGAGACTGAGCCCCAGCTCTCGCTCCTCTCCCCTCCCCACTGCATCCTGTTCTCTAGATCTGCTGTAACTGACATTTTCCATCTGACAGGTCCTGTTTTCCCTGCCTCCGGTTGCCAGGGCAACAAGTGGAGAGGACCGCAGCCAGGGAGACTTCAGCTGCCTTTTCAAGGCGCCCTGGACATAAACAGCACTTTCCATAATGGAAGCCCTGCATCAAGGTTTTTAAAAGCCAAACAATACAGAACAGGAGGCTGAGGGGGAAAAGGTTGGGGTGGGGCAAGGGACTCCCACTGGTCAGTGTGAGAGTCAGGGAAGAGAGACACAAAGTAGCTCCTCATTCAGAGTTCTAACCCTCTGCCTGACTCCCAGCTCCAGACCCTGCTGCCCCAATACCTTCTGTGACACCAGAGATTCACCACAGTTATGGCCCTGCCTGCGAGATAGGGTGTCCATCTCAGTGAGGTACAGGGAAGTCTAGGATGGACCTCACCCTCTGGGTAAAAGACACTCTCATAACACCAGGGAGATGGCTCAGAGAACAGAGAGGCTGCCTTGCAAGAATGAGCACTTAGATAAAAACCTAGGCATGGCATGATGAAGTCTATAACCTCAACTCTAGACGGTGGGGAACAGAGGATCCTTGGGGCTCATTGGTGGCCAGCAGTCTAGCCAATCAATGAGTTCCAAGCTCAGTAAGAGACCCTGCTTCAAAAAGTAAGGTGAAGACTGCTTATTCAAAAGTCTGCATCCTGAAATTTTGAGAAATAGCAGATATAAAGATTAGAGGATGGTCATGGCCTCATGGCCCTATGGCCCCATGGCCCCCATGACCCCATGTCCCCATGACCCCATGACTCCATGGCTCCCATGGCCCCCATGGCCACCATGGCCCCCATGGCCCCCATGGCTCCCATGGCCCCCATAACCCTATGTCCCCATGACCCCCATGACCTCATGGCCCCATGGCCCCCATGGCCCCCATGACCCCATGGCCCCCATGGCCCCCATAACTGCTGTGGGATGTTCTGTATGGCAAATGTGTTGCTCTGATTGGTCAATAAATAAAATACTGATTGGCCAGTGGCTAGGCAGGAAGTATAGGCAGGACTAACAGAGAGGAGAAAAGAAAGAACAGGAAGGCAGAAGGGGTCACTGCCAGCCACCGCTAGGACAAGCAGAATGTGAAGATGCCAGTAAATCACGAGTCATGTGGCAAGGTATAGATTTATGAAAATGTGTTAATTTAAGCTATAAGAACAGTTAGTAAGAAGCCTGCCACGGTCATACAGTTTGTAAGCAATATAAGTCTCTGTGTTTACTTGGTTGGGTCTGAGCGGCTGTGGGACTGGTGGGTGACAGAGATTTGTCCTGACTGTGGGCAAGGCAGGAAAACTCAAGCTACAGATAACCTTTGCTGCTAGCTTTATAAAAAGCAACACAGAGCTGGAGGAGCAGCTCAGTGGTTGAGAGCATGCCTTGCTCTTGCCCAGGACCTGAGTTCCATTCCCAGCACCCACATTGGATGGCTACAACTGACTGAAACTCCAGCTCCAGGGAATCTGCTGACACCTTCTGGACTCCACAAGCACCTGCATGCAAGTGAGCAGACACACACATACATATACGCACATACACACACATATACACACACATACACACACACACTCACACATACACATACACACATACACACATATACACATACATATACACACATGTACATACACACATACACACATGTACATACACACACATAGATACACACACACTCACACATACACATATACACATACACACATATACACACATGTACATACACACATATGCACATATACACATATACACACATGTACACACACATATATATACACACACATATACACATACACACACATACACACACACATATATATACACACACATACACACACACACATAACTGAAAACAAATACACACATTTTAAAAAGCTGTGCAGCCCAGCCCCCTCCCCATTTTCCTCCCAGCACTGAGCATTCAGCTGGGGGTCTCACACCACACTAGTCAGGAGAGCTCCACCAAGAGCCGATCCTCAGCTCTGCTTTGATTCTGAGGCGGGCTCTGACAAGCACACAGACAGCTAACACCACAGAGGGTGTAAAGAGACCTTCTGTCCCCTGTCCCCAGTCCCAGTGCATGGAGATTGTCTGGGAAGTAGGCTACCACAGAAGTGACCAGTCAGGACTGGGTGACACCCACCGGGGAGGGGGAGGTGAGGCACTGCACCGAGGAGCAGCCGGGTTGTGGACAGGGGAAGGCCCAACCCCAGAACAGCAGGCTGGGCCCATCACGGTGTGGGTGGACAGCAGTAGTGAATGAGGGAGGAAGGACGGAGCCTCAGAGCCAGGCGGCAGGCCAGGCCAGGGCCTAGAAGTCCAGCAGGTAGAGAAGACCTCACTGGCTCCCATCCGAGGGGGTTGAAAAGGCAGCAGGCAGCTTTAGGGCAGAGTGGGCGGAGCAAAGCGAGGGCAGAGGGCTTCCGAGGGCTGCACCTAGGATTTGGTCAAAAACTACATTTTAACTGCATCCTGGGCTCTTTCCTCAACTCACTAGCCCACTTCCCTTCTTCGGGGTGCTACCCCACCCCCCCGCTTTTTAAAATCTGTACCGGTGTTTTGCCTGCATGTGTGTGAGTATGTGCACCGTGTGTGTGCCTGGTGCCCAAGGAGACCAGAGGAAGGCGTTAGATCCCCTGGGACTGGAGCTACGGAAGGCTGTGTGCCACCATGCAGGTTCTGGGAACCAGACCCAGGTCCTCTGCGGGAGCAACCAGTGCTCTTAACCACTGAGCCACCTCTCCAACACCCGCTTTCCCCTTTCATATGAGCTGCTTCTTGTCCGTGTCTAAAAGGTGTGACTTTTCTCTGTCTTTTCCTCGTGACTCCTGGGATTTCTGCCTAACCCATGCTCTCTCTTAAGCTCTAATAGAGGAGTCCGTGGGCTCAGAATAAAAACCACAGAAACCCCTCCCCAAACCAGTTATCTAAAACTGCTGTGAGGGGCTGAGGGGGTGAACGTGGGCACTCGGTGGAAACCAGGGGCTTTGTGGAAGACAGACCGAGGCAAGGCTCTGGGCAGATGCCAGGATGGGAGCCAGAACACGATGGGTCTCTGTCCACCCCACGAAGGTCCCAGCCTCTACCCAGATCCTCCCATCTTGACTGTGGGACAGATGATGTTGGACTTCCTTCATGATCAGCCATCAGCTTCTGTCCCTCGTTCTCCACGGGACTTTCAGACCACGGCTCCTGAGATGCTGGTCCCATTGACAGAGTGTATGGATTGTTTAACTTGTGGCCTAGGGGTACTCAGGCATCCTTCTGGGCAGCCTGCCCTGGAGTCTGGCTTGGATTTGAAGCCCCCTTTCAGTCACCATTGACATGTGCCAAGGGGACAACTCACTCAAGGCTTGTTCCCCTTGAGCATGTGCTGTGGGGTGCGGTTCAGGATGTCCTCCAGGCACCCCAAGAGTACCAAAGCAGTCGTAGGGAGGAGAGGAGCAGCTGGGAGCTGATAGCAGCCAGGCCTTTAAGGAAACATAAAACTCCCTGCTGTTTTTTTTTCCCCCCAGAAGCAAAGGAAGCTGACGTACTAGCATTAGGAATACCAAGTTCATCTGAGGAGACAGTGTGTGTGTGTGTGTGTGTGTGTGTGTGTGTGTGTGTGTGTGTGTGTGTGTGTGTGCGCGTGCGCTGGGGGGAGGGTCATTGCATTGTCCAGGTGGCCAAATCCTAAGGGAGAAAAATTACCGTGCGCTTCACTTGCACTGAGTGTTTGAATTTGCCAGAGTTTTTACTTTCATTTCCTTCACCACAACCCTGCATAAGGGGCACGGGGGGGGGGGGGGGGGAGGCTGGGGAGGAGGGAAAAAGGGAGGGAGGGAGGGGAGGAAGGAGGGAGACAGGGAGGGAGGCAAAGATGCAAGCAGGGAGGGAGGGAAGGGAGGCAGGGAGGGGGAAGGCAGGCACATAGGGAAGGCATGTGTCTGTCTACCTTCAAACACACAGGGCTTAGCTCACTGAATGCATTGTCCAATGATTACAAAAGGAAACTGAGGCCTGGGCTATTGGATCAGCAGTCCCACAGGCCAGAGGAAGAACAGACTCACAAAGGGGAGTCTGGAACTTCTAGGTCACGACTCTTCTCAGGTGATCCCCTTCCAAAAGACCCCTTAACAATGGTGGCCAAGATGAGATGGCCCCCATGGACTCATATGTTTGGATGGTCGGCCCATAGTGCCACTGTTAGGAGGCATGGCCTTGTTGCAGTAGGTGTGGCCTTATTGGAGGAAGTGTTTCACTATGGGGACAGGTGTTGAGGTCTCATATGCCCAAGCTATGCCCAGTATGGTAGACAGTTCACTTCCTGTTGCCTTCGGATCAAGATGTAGAACTCTCAGCTCCTTCTCCAGCACCATGCCTGTCCCATGATGATAATCTACTAAACCTCAGAAACAGTTAGCCAGCCCCAAGCAAATGTTTTCCAAAGAGTTGCTGTGGTCATGGTGTCTCTTCACAGCAAATGGAAACCCAAACTAAGACAAAAGGTAATGGCTTATATCGGATTCATACTCTAGTTTACAGTAGAACGAAGTTGAAGTGGGAATCAAGGATCAGGCTGAAGGGTAGAGAAATGAGTCAGTCCTTAAGAGCACTTGTTCTTGCAGAGGACCCGGGTCTCTGCTTCCACATGTAATCTGACACAACCTTCTGGCTTCTAAAGGCACCAGGCACACACAAAGTACACAGACATACATGAAGGTGAAACACTAATACACATAAAATGAAATTAGTAATAAATTTGAATAAAACTATTTAAACCAGGCTTAAGGACCTGGGAGGTGGCTAGATTGGTAGAGCTCTTGCCTAGCATGTATAAGGTCCCCAGCATCTCATAACACAGGTGTGGTGGTACGTACCTATAATCACAACACTGGAGAGGAGCAGGCATGAGGATGAGAAGTTACATATCATGTTCAAGGCCAGGCTAGCTAAGGAAAACTGTCTAAACAAACGAACCAGGATCCCAGATACCAACATCAGAAGTTCCAACTTTTTCCAGGACTGGTGGGGACAAAGCAGTAGACAGAATGCCACCCACCCTCAACAAAGACCACTATGTGTCTACATCTGAATTCCTGCAGCCTGTGAATATGGTTGATTTGGAAGCAGTGTGCAGGTACAATAACTCACTCCACAAGGCACAAGATGAGAGCAGCTGGTGGCCCTAAACTCCATCATGGGGGGCGGGGTGTCCTTGTGAGACACTGGCAGATGGTGATGGGCAGACAGACATGTGACCACAGAGGCAGACACTGGAGGCAAACAGCCACCAGCCAAGGAACAAAGTATCCACCACAGCAGGAAGAAGCAAGAAAGAGTCCTCTCCTGATGCTCCCGAAAGGACATATGCCTGCCAGGTTTCAGGCTTTAGCCAGACACCAGAACTGGGCTGCCCCATCATTTACAGCAGCAGAACACTAATGTGTAGATGGACTACATGACACTCATCAGCTCCTCTCTTCCGTGCATGTCACCTACGTGGACCAGGGACCAACCTCGGCCTCACCCAAGTCACACAGTTAGTGAGCATGAAGGGCCAGAGCCCAGGTGTCCTTACACCAACCAGGCTCTCCTTCCACACAGTAGAAAACCTGGGACTGTGCCCCCCCCCACTCAATCTACTCCAACCTCTACCTTCTATTCCTTTCAGGGACTCTACTCCTCAGGGTCTGTTCCAACAAGGCCATACTTCCTAACAGTGCCACTTCCTATGGTATGCTGACCTGATTTTCACCAGTAAAGTAAGGACCCAAAAGAAATATGAGTTGGTTTGTTGTTGTTGTTTTAATCTATTTAAGGCTGGAGAGTTAACTCAGTGAGGTGCTTGAGTTGTAAGTGTAAGGACCTGAGTTTCATCCCCAGTTCGATTGACATGAAAATTCTAGGCATGGTGGTGTGTGGAATCCCAGCACCGGCGAGAAAAAGACAGGAGGGTGCCCAGGGCTCACTGACCAGTCAGTCTAGCCCAATCAGTGAACTCCAAACCAGCGAGAGACCCTGTCAAGGAGCTGAATGGTGTTCCCAAAGGTGGTACCCAGGGTCGTTCTCTGGCCTCCATGTGTATGAGCATTCACACACATGTGCAAACACACATATGCACACAGTAAAAATTCTGCTTTAAAATAAATAGGGAGGGTTAGAGAGGGAGGTCTCAAACTCTAGAAATATGCCCCACCTTTTCTGGCCATATTGCTGTGGTCATTGGTCCCCACGGCTCTCCTGGGGTCATGATTAAGGATGTGGGGCATGGACACCAGCTCTGAGGTCACCACCAAGGGCCTGAAGGAGAAGAAGGAAGTTGAGGAGGAGACAGAGAGTAGAAGAGACAATGTGAGGTGAACTTGCTGATGGGGATGCTCAGGAGGAAAATGGAGAGCAGGAGGCTAACAATGAGGCGGAGGAGTAGGGTGACGGTGAGGACAAGGATGGAAACTGAGGCAGCTACCGTCAGGTGGCAGCTGAAGATGATGAGGATATTGACACCAAGAAACAAGAGACAGACCAGAGTGACTGGGCAGCCACGACGGAAGGTTAAACTCCCTCGCTTGCCATCTCCGACTCTAAACACGATCACCTTGGAGTAGAGACGCCAACCCACCCAGCCTCCTGAGAATTTGCAACAGGGAGGAAAAGAACACAAACTGCCAGGACCCTGCTTTTCCTCTTTAAAGGACTTTAAAGGTCAACTCTAGTGACGACAGTGACCGAGCCAGCCTTCAGAGCGTGCTCTGTCCTATTTCTTCCTTTTCTTACAACATAACCATGTTCGTTATAATCTCAAAAGAGGGATTTCTTTAAACATTAAAAACAACAACTATAAAAAAAATCTTACTTTGAGTGTTCCAGGAACTTTTTTGTGTATGAATCTAGCTGCATTGTAAGTGGTTAGTTTGTATGAGATGGTTTAAAAAGCCAAAGATAAAGTGTTCTTTTTTCTTTGCCTATGAAGCCGCTGGGGTTTTCTTGGGTTTGGCATCTGTTGATGTATGTGTGGAACTGTGTCCAACAATAAACTGGAATTTTGTTTTGTTGAGTTGTTCTTTAGAAAACAAAGGCTATGGGGAGGGATCTGAGAATTACTGGGACCCATCCCCTTCTCAGGATGGCTCGTCTTTGGAGGTGAGGACCAAATGCTTCAGGGATCATTTATTTTTTGTGGTGGTTTCTTCCTGGGGGTACCATGAAGAATAAACTCAATGAAATAAAGTAATATATTCAGCAAAATGTTAAGACCTCATCCAGATCTCTATGCATGAGGACATGGTGGTGGTGGTGGTGGTGGTGGTGGTGATGTCAAAATCAACAATAATGGTGATTATTGTGATGCTGATGAAGTGGAAGATGCTGAAGTCTGTAATGATGCTGATAACAATGACAAATAAAGATCACAGTAGAACGGTGATAAAGATTGTAGTGGCAGTGGTTGTGGCGGCAGCAGTGGTGATGATGGTCATGATGGCGGTGATGGTATGGCTGTGGTGGTGGTAATGAGGACAGTGATGGTTGTGTTTGGATGATGTTAGGGGGTGATGGTAGTGATGATTGTAGTGGTAATGGTGATTATCACATTGAAGAAACATGATTTCATTGGGCAGGATTCAGGAAGCATGGGACTTATTTGGGATATTGGAGAAGAGTCCACACTCTGATCTGACCAGGTGAAACAGACTTATTGATCACATCAGGACAGCAGTCACAATGCCCTCTGTTGTCATACAATCCCGAGGCACCTTCCTCCCTGGGACATGGCCATCCATCCACCAGCCTATCTCTTTCCCTTCCTGTCTAGCCACCTCACCCCAGGGATCCGATGGAATAATTTGACTCTGTCCTGGTGGCTGTGCACCTGTCCCCTCTAGTTCTCCATCCTGCAGCAGATTCCCAAGTGTTGCTAAAAATACAACCACATGACACATGCAGCTTCTGACACCAGCAAAGGCAAGAGAACAGCATCGCCTTCCAGCAACTCGGAGTCAGGCCAGGGGACACACGGAGGAGTGGAGAGCAGGCTTTCACCCAGCTGCAGGGGAGGAAAGGCATCTGCATCCTGAGCAGGAAACCTTGTCACATCACTGCCCAGGCTTCGTCGGCTCCACCCTCTGGGTCTCTCATGGAAGTAGATTTCAGGTCTGTTGCTCTGAGATCTCCGCCTGCTGTCTGAAGTCTCAAGGTCAGATGTCCACTGTATCCCCAGCTCCCTTCAGTGTGGCACCAGCAGATGCTGGGGTGCTGGATAGATCCAGGCTCTGCGAGAGTGAACATCATCTCCCGAAGATGAAGAGACGAGACCACGTTCAGACAGCCTCAACTTCCCTAGTGTCCAAATAGAGCATCAGCAGCCACCACAGAGAGTGATATGAGGATGAAGGAAGGGTGAACATGCCTCATCATCAACCCTATGCCCAGCCTAGGAACAGGCCAATTAGTGCTGTGCCTTGTTAGCATGGATGAGCACGCTGTCCCTATAGACTTCCCCATTCAGAGCCGGCCCAGCTCTGGTCCCTCAGGGTCTCACAGCTATCCTATCTTACCACACATCTGCACCTTCAGTTCTTTTCCTTCCGGAGTGCCCCAGCCCTGAGTCCAGAGATGGCTGAAAGACCAACATGAACTCCCACCCAGAAACAATGTCTAGAAAAGGGTGAACCTTTAAGGAAGGACTCTCTTGCCGTGTGGTGGTGGAGCACGCCTTTAATCCCAGCACTCAGGAGGCAGAGCCGGGAGGATCTCTGTAAGTTCAAGGCCAGCCTGGTCTACAGAGCGAGATCCAGGACAGGCACCAAAACTACACAGAGAAACCCTGTCTCGAACCCCCTCCCCCCAAAAAAAGAAGAGCTCTCTTTAGTGGGGCCCTTGATAGGTCAGGTCCTTTTTTAAATTATTACTTACTGTGATGGTTTGGATGAGAATGGCCCCCATAGCTCATATGTTTGAATGCTTGGTCTCCAGTGGGTGGAACTGTTTGGGAAGGATTAGTATGTAAAAGGATGGTTCTCTCCTGCCTGCCAGTCCCAAATAACCACACAGAGGCTTAATATTACTTATAAATGCTCAGCTGGTAGCTCAGGCTTATTACTTACTAGCTCTTACACTTAAATTAACCCATAATTCTTAGCTATATTTAGCCACATGGCTTGGTACCTTTTCTCAGTACAGCATTCTCATCTTGCTTCCTCTGTGTCTGGCTGGTGACTCCTTACTCTGCTCTCCTTCTTTCCATCATTCTCAGTTTGGATTTCCTGCCTAACTTCCTGCCCAGCTGCTGGCCAATCAGCAGTTTATTAAACCAATTAGAGGGACAAATATTTACAGTGTACAGAGGATTGTTTCACAGCAGGAGGTGTGGGCTTGTTGGAGAAGGTGTGTTATTGAGAGTGACCTTGGAGGTTTCAAAAGCACATGCCATTGGCAGTTGGCTCTCTCTCAGCTTCCCATTGTTGTTTCAACATGTGAGCTCTCAGCTGCTGCTCCAGCATCATGCCTGCTGCCACCATGCTCCCCGCCATGGTGATCACGGACCACCAAGCTTAGGCTTGTCCCACTAGCTCTTTTAACTTAATTTAACCTGTTTCTCTTCATCTATGCTTTACCTCAGGGCTTTTTACCTTTCTTTCATTCTGTATGTCCTACTTTCCTGCTTCCTCCGTGTCTGTCTGTCTGGCTAGCCCCTGGTGTCTCCCCGTCATCTCCTTTTCTTTCTTCCTTGAGCCTAAATTCCTCCTCTTACTCTCCCTGCCGAAAAGCTCTGCCTATACCTCTCCCTTGATATTGGCTGTTATTAGACCAATCAGGTCCCTTAGGCAGGCAAGGTAAACAGCAACACATCTTTACATAGTTAAACAGAACTTCCACAACACAGATCTGTGCTCAAGCATAAGATGTGGATGAGCCTTTGGAAGTTCCATGGGAAGTCTGTTCTGCTTCAACTGGAGCCGAGGGTGGGACAACTGTCCACACCCATAGAGACCATTGCCTTCTCATGGGTGTCTCCACCTCAGATTCACAGCCACCCCATGCATTACACTGCACAGCTTCCATCAGCGCACAGGGCAGGGGGTGGGTTGGGGAGAGACTGGGTGCCAAGTGGGGCACAATGACTCTCAGTGACAGTGAAGTCCCCAGACTCAGCATGGTCCACGAGGTATTGTTCATCCATTCTGTGTTTAAGGGAAGCACTTGGTGTCACGGTGGATAATGAGACATGGTCCGGGGGAGTCAAGGAGGAGACAAAAGACCACAAAAGGTCACCTCACTCCTGACCAGAGCAATGGCAGAAAATAGCGAGATGATGATGTTGAAGAAGTCACCACACACTCTGTCGGCATGGCTACAAAGAGTGCTGGGTCCTCTGGTGGCCCTCTGACAGCAGACCTGACCATTGACAAAGATGGCTGAGGAGACAGGTGGCGTCATGATCCTCACCGGCCATGGCCATGCCAGGGTCTCAGCAGGTGCAGCTGTTGGAGTCTACGTCACTGAAGAACTTGAGTCCTGTTGGTTGTGAAATCCTGATTGGTGGACCAAGACCTACCCAGAGACAATAGTGTGGGTGCAGGGACAGGACCCCAGCCATAGCTTGGCTTTGGGATAGAAGGTGTCTGTAGGTTGTGTTCTGCTGAGCATGACATCTTCAGTGTCTTGGGAGCTTGTGGTCCCACGGCCAGTGGCATCTAAGGGTAAGTACTAGAGACAGTGAAGCAGTAGCTACCTCCTCTTCCTCTTCCTCTTCCTCCTCCTCCTCTTCCTCCTCCTCCTCCTCCTCTTCCTCCTCCTCCTCTTCTTCCTTCTCTTTCTCCTCCTCTTCCTCCTCCTTCTCTTTCTCTTTCACACACACACACACACACACACACACACACACACACACGCTTGCGCACATACACGCACTCACACATCCCTTCAGAGACAAGTCAATTGCTGTAGTGTGCCTATTCAAGAGTGCTGGGAAGACCACGCAAGGGAGAACTGAGCCCCCACCCTCAACCACCTGACACCTACTGTCTGCTCTCTCTTAGAAGCCCGCCCTCTGATCCCCAGCTGAGCCCCTGAGAACTCCAGCTTTGCTGAGTGAGTCTTGACAGAGCCCACTCAGGAGAGCTCAACCTAGGATCGCTAACCCCTGCCCAGCCACAGCTCCAGGACTCCCTGGGTGACAGAGAGTGTGAAATGTCACATGGTCACCACTGCTTCAACTTCTAGACCCCGTCTCACTGTGGTAGATAATGAACCTGGGGAGATCTGGCTCACACACTTGCCCCTTCCCAGCCCTGGCAGCAAGCGCCTCTCCTGGCTGCTTCTTCCCTCACAGTTCACTGCCCTTCAGCGGCCTTGTCTTCACCAACTCTCTCTGCTTGAGCATCCTTGACACCTTCTTACCTAGCCCCTCCACTGAGGACAGCCGGAATTTTTAATGAGATACTTGTCAGGGTCTTGTTTGTTTGGTTTTGGTTTTTCTTTGTTGTTGTTAATTCAGATGTACCTGTTATACCCTTCAGTTCTACAATCCAAGCAGTCTGAAGCAATGCAGAGTGGAGGGGGAAGGGGAGGGGAAATGCCCAAATTATCAGAAGCCAAGGCACCCTAAAAACTACTTTGTATGGAGAGAACACAGCCAGCAGATTCTCATTAGCTCCCACCTCTGGAAACTTCCGCTCTGAATTCTGTGCTGCTCTGATGGGCACGCTCTGCAGGAAATGGACAGAAGCCCAGGGCAGCAGTAACACGCATGCATGTGTGCATGTGTGACCTGAACCTGCCCTCCTGTTCTCTATGTTCAGCTTCCACAAAGAGCTAAAGAGAGCCAGGAGGGAGCCCCTCTGCACAAGAGGGGCACTGGTCCCCAAGGCTAGCCACGAAACCACCACCACCCCTGCAAGCCACTGGAAAGCATTAAACCATACAGTCGGGGAGTTGCTCAGGTGGAGAGCTTGTTGGGTGTGCTCTGTACCCCAGTGCCACCCCACAGGCACCCTTTATGACTGCCAGGCACAGCCCCTTCCTCAGTGTAAGCCAAACAGCTGACTACCCTGCACCCTAAGCCTAAAGTGTATGGGACCCTGAAGGGTAGGAAGGCCTATAATTAACCTTGAGTCAAGAACAAGGACTGCACCCCAGAATGAGGTTAGTTCTCAAAGAGGCCACATCTGACTCCAGAGCTAAATGCAACTTTTAATTTTTTTAAATATTTAAAACTATTTATTTTTTAAATAGTAATTTTTAAATCACTACTGTTATTATTATTATTATTATTAAAATTCTGCCTTTATCAGCACCTGAGAGATAGCTCAGCAGTTAAGACTGTTTACTGCTCTTCCAGAGGACCTGAGTTCAGTCCCCAGCACCCACACCAGGCAGCTCACAGCTGCCTGTAACTTAACTCCAGGAGACCTGATGCCCTCTTCTGGCCTCTGCAGGCACCTGCACTCATGTGCACATACCCCCCCCACAGACACACACACAGGTGCCTACACACACACACACACACACACACACACACACACACACACACACGCTGTGGATATTGTTCTATATAAATAAAACACTGATGGCCAGTGACCAGGCAGGAAGTAGGTTGCCAGGCAGGAAGTAGGTGGGACAAGGAGAGAGGAGAATTCTGGGAAGCAGAAGGCTGAGGGGGGAGACACTGCAGCCACCGCCAGGACAAGCAGCATGTAAAGACTCTGGTAAGCCACCAGCCACGTGGCAAGGTATAGATTTATAAAAATGGGTTAATTTAAGATAAAAGAACAGTTAGCAAGAAGCCTGCCACGGCCATACAGTTTATACGTGATATAAGCGTCTGAGTGATTATTTTATAAGTGGACTGTGGGACTGCGGGGCTTGGGGAACCTGGAGAGAAGCCCCCCAGCAACACACACACACACACACACACACACACACACACACACACACACACACACACACACACACGGGTACACACACACATACACACAAATGTATTTTAAAAATAAAGTAATTTTTAAAATTCTGTTTTTATCCTAGTGCCAAACCAGCTCACTCTCCTCACATCTCTGGGACAAATATCATAGTGGTCTTCTGGTTAGTTCACCCCTGTCTACATTTCTCTAGGAGCCGCCTTCCAGACTGGTGCCAGGCCAGCCTCACTGAGTTTAGCCAAGAGAATAGCAAATGAGACACAGTCAGACACTCTCCAAGTTCTTGTGCATTTTGCAGCCTTGGCTCACCTGGCCTCACAAGGATAAGAGGCCACGTGGAAGAGAGGGTCCTCTGACCTGAAATGCCCAGGTTACTCAGTTTGCTCCCTGCCTAAACTCGGGTGAGGCCAGCTCAGCTCCTCACCCCAATCCCCCCCCCACACCAGATGCACCTACAGTCCAGGAAAACAGGCCCAGGAAGTAGCAGCCCAGCTGACCACAAAGAATGACTGGAGCTATATGCCATTGCACTGGACGCCATTGCACTGGACGCCATTGCACTCGAGGCTTCCCCTACCCTCTGTCTGTGGCACTGAGGGGCAGAAACTACTAGGTTTGAATTTGTCATTTAATGCCTGAAACAGGACAGCAGTTGAACAAAGTGTGCACAAACACATGTATGCACATACTCCCTACATATGAGTTTAAATGCACACATAATAGTGCACACACATGCTGGAGTGCATGCATGGCAGGTGTATGAACCTCAAGCCTGTCCCTGTGGTGACCCTGATTCCCATCAGGACCTTCATCATCCGAGCCATGGCACCTGATGCCATCACCGCCGTAACCATACTGTGATTTCCGACCTTCCAGAAGGTCACATAAATCACGGCTAAGATGCAGCCACCCCTTGTCAATCTTCAACACCACAGACGACGGACGGAAGGTGGAGACAAGGACTCCCCGGCGCTTTCTTGGCTAGCTCTGTGCACACATCGCAAGAGACTCCCTGGAAGTGGCATTTTGGGTCTTATAGGGCAACAGACTAGGCTGCACTTGATGCTTCATCTAGGCACAGAATTTAGGGGACCCCAGACCGTCTGTGAGGAACACCTCTTTTTTTTTTTTTTGGTTTTTCGAGACAGGGTTTCTCTGTGTAGCTTTGCGCCTTTTCCTGGAACTCACTTGGTAGCCCTGGCTGGCCTCGAACTCACAGAGATCCGCCTGGCTCTGCCTCCCGAGTGCTGGGATTAAAGGCGTGCGCCACCAACGCCCGGCGAACACCTCTTTTTTTATTTATTTATTTTACAATACTATTCAGTTCTACATAATAGCCACAGATTCCCTTGTTCTCTCCCTTCCTGCTCCCCTCCCCTTCCCCCAAGCACACCCCCCATTCCCACCTCCTCCAGATCAAGGTCTCCCTCGAGGACTGGGATCCACCTGATAGATTCAGTCCAGGCAGGTCCAGTCCCCTCCTCCCAGATTGAGCCAAGCGTCCCTGCATAAGTCCCAGGTTTCAAACAGCCAACTCATGCAACGAGCCCAGGACCTGGTACCACTGCCTAGACGCCTCCCAAACAGATCAAGCCAATCGAATGTCTCACCTTTTCAGAGGACCTGATCCAGTTGGGGGCCCCTCAGCCTTTGGTTCATACTTCATGTGTTTCCATTCATTTGGTTATTTGTCCCTGTGCTTTATCCAACCTTGGTTTCAACAATTCTCGCTCATATAAACCCTCCTCTTTCTCACTAATTAGACTCCCAGCACTCCACCAGGGGCCTAGCCGTAGATGTCTGCATCCAGATTCCTCAGTCCTTGGATGGGGTTTATGGCACAACTATTAGGGTGTTTGGCCATCCCATCACCAGAGTAGGTCAGTCCCGCTGTCTCTCGGCCATTGCCAGCCGTCTTGTGTGGGTTATCTTTGTGGATTTCTGTGGGCCTCTTTAGCTCTTTGTTTCTTCCTTTTCTCATGTGGTCTTCATTTACCATGGTCTACTATTCCTTGTTCTCCCTCTCTTTTCTTGATCCAGCTAGGATCTCCCACTCTCTTTCCCTCGACCCTCGCCCTTCATTGCTCCCACTCATGTCCAGGCTGTTCATGTAGATCTCATCCATTTCTCCGTGTCTTTCTTGGGGTCCCTTTTTCCAGGTAGCCTCACTGGTGATGTAACTCTGAGATACCACCTTACGCCTGTCAGAATGGCTAAGATCAAAAACACTGAAGACACTTTATGCTGGAGAGGATGTGGAACTAGTGGAACACCTCTTTCTAACCATTACAGGACACTCCTGCTGGGACCCAGGTGAGCTCAGGTAGATCAGAGTTTCTCACTGTCGCCTGGGGGACTCAAAGTCTGTGTGAGTCTGAGAAACAGTGGTCAGCTCCTGGTGCCTTGTAGTCCCAGGGCTAGGCACACTCAGGGAACACCTGGAGAGAGCACCACAGAGCTGCTGGGGACCACAGGCAGGTCCTGTTCCTAGAGCAGCCCACACCAGAGCACCTCTCTTCAGATGGGCGGGCTAGACAGAGCCAGGCCCAGGGGCAGAAGGAACAGTTTTATTCTGCCGTTGTGTGCAGCGCTGTTGTGAGCCCAGGGCCTCCTCCACACTGGGCGAGTGTTCTGCTTGAGCTGTGACCCCAGGCTCCAGCCCTTGAGCCCCCAACCCGGTAGCTGCAGGTCATACGGATGCCTGCCTCCAGCCCTTGGGAACATCTGGGAGCCCGAAACACTCAACCTGGTTCTCAGTCCCAAACGTGGAACTCAGTTTCCTGAGAAACGCTCCAAAATCACTGGCCTCGATAAAGTGTTGCTCCAGGCACCATCCCACGCTGGTTGAGAGGCGGAACAGTGCCACAGTGCCCTAAGATTATGAGGAGAGCTTTACCAACACACATAAAACGCTTTAGTGCTCAGCCGCATCCACACGACACTCTCTCCCGGGTTATTTCCAAGTTTACAATGTTTAAGAAAATTTAGCTCGGGGCTGGAGAGGTGTCTCAGTAAGAGCACTTGCTGGGAAAGTCTGGGGACCTGAGTCTAAACCTAGAGAACCCACATAAAAAGGCAGACATGGCCACGCTTTTAACGCCAGCACCATGGGGGAGGAGACAGGACAGCTAGAGCTCGCTGGCTGCCAGCCTAGCTCCATGTTTAGAGAGACAGTCTGTCTCTGACAGAGCTGGACACTTGAAGACCCCCTTTAACCTCAGCACATGCACACGTGTGTGCATTTACCAAAGACACACACACATCACATACACGTGCACAAAATAAAAATCTTTTTAGATGACTGCTTAACCCAGTGTTATTTACAATGGCAAAAGAAATGGGAAGTAACAGTTGGGGCTGGGGAGGTGGCCCACTGGGTTGTGCCCAGTGGAGAAAAAAACAAAACCACTTGCTACCCAAACACGAGAACCAGAGTTCGGATCCTCAGAACACGTGTAAACATCAGGCAGGCGTGCAAGCCACTTGTAATTCCAGGACACAGGAGTCAGACACAGGGGCAATGTGGCTAGCAAAATTAGCCAGAATTGGTGAGTTCCGGGTTCAGTGAGACTGCCTCGGTAAATATAGTGATCCGGAAAGTGATCCGGGAAGACACTTGGGCCTCCATACACACACATGCAAGTGTGCACATATGTGTACAGACATGTACGCACACACACATCCACACACGCCACAGATACATGCAAAAAAGACAAGGAAAGAAATTGGTAACTAGGGCCCAAAAGAAAGTGAACAGGTGGGGCTTCAGAGAAGGCTCAGCACTTGAGAGCACTGGTTGCTCTCCCAGAGGACCCAGGTTCAATTCCCAGCACCTACATGGCAGGTCACAACTGTAACTCCAAGATCTGATACCCTCCCACGGAAATACATGCAGGCAAAATACCAATGCACATAAAATAAAAATAAATAAATTATTTTTTTAAAAAGTGAACCAAGCATTCAGCCAAGCAAATGAAGGGTGTAACTGACAAGGCAGTGGTGAACAGCAGATTCTCTACTTGATTCATCAATGAGAAAGCAAGAAAGAGAAGAAAAAGAAGCACACAATAGTTGAAGCAAATGTTAAACTGACTGTAAGATGGTAAATTCAAATCAAAACAAATCAGCTACTACATTAAATGTAAATGAACTAAATACTCCCATTAAAACATCATGATGCCCAGATTTAATTATTTAAAATCAAACTCTATGCTCCTTATAACACCACAGAAGGGCTGAGTGTGCAAGGGTGAAGTGAAAACAAGAGGTGTCCTTCTGGCTCACACAAGGCACATCTCATGGGGGCAGGTGATGCCAGGAGGCAGGGCTCCACGGTGCCGGTGTGTGTGGTGTAGGGAAGTCAGCATTTCCTTTGAGATAGGATATTATTATTCATACCTCACTGATGAAGCCCATCATGGCCTTTCTACCTCAGGGAACCAGGAAGTAGGGCTTCCCCTGTGATTGAAGGTAGCCCACGACAGTGTCCCCCAAGTGGCTAATCCAGCAGTGGGGGCGGGGGGTGGGTAGCAGCACACACTCTGTGGTCAGGACTTCATCAAAACCATGTCATATTGGTTCATTTCTCTATCACCACAGACTTCTCCTCAGCCAACCCCCAGGAACATCTGAACCATTGGCCATAGCCTTAGTTGGTCAGTTACCATCAAGGTTTCAAAGGTGGGGAGATGATGGCTTTGGTTCAGCTGTGAGCGAGTCTAATGGTCTGTGAAGATCCTGTGTGCATCTGGGA
The DNA here is from genome assembly GCF_049852395.1 of Peromyscus maniculatus bairdii. Classification (NCBI taxonomy): domain Eukaryota; kingdom Metazoa; phylum Chordata; class Mammalia; order Rodentia; family Cricetidae; genus Peromyscus; species Peromyscus maniculatus. The sequence goes on from NC_134859.1 coordinate 105,200,616, forward strand.
GGCAACAGGGTATGGGGATCAGAAACACGGAAGGTGAGCTCGTCCTTGAGAAAGAAACTTAGGAATTGTCTCTGCCATCTCATGGTCCCAGGGATGCGTAACAAACCAGCCCTCCTTTAAAAGAGCCATTTTGCTAAAGCATCTGTATGAGTCACACAGGTGGATGGAGCAGTGTGGGTGGCTGGGACAGCAGCTGGACTTCCGGAGTGGAGCTCTGGAAGAGGCTCCGGTGTAGGGGTTGGTGGGGGTGGGTCTCAGTCCTCATTTGACTCAAAATACAGTGGAACTGGAGAGCCAGGTGAGTCCCCTGGAGCCTCTGGCTGCCCTCATCCTCCTCTGTCTGGCTTTGCTCCCAATGAGGGGACCACAGAGACCCTCAGGAGTCCCTAAGACATGGGCTCTGCTCTCTTCTGGAGACACATTCACACTCCTACACCCCACTACATTCAGAGGGGCAAAACACCCCTGAATTCTCAGGCACTCACATACACACACACACACACACACACACACACACACACACACACACACACACCTTTTTTCACACATGTACATTCAAACCCACAAACACATTCTCATATATATTCATTATCATGTATTTGTATATTCACACATAAAAAGGCAAGGCTCAAAAAATTAATTATTTAAAAAGGCAAGGAACGTATATACACCCATGCATTGGCATGCACACTCATCTGCATTTACACACTTGTGCATGCACACCCTTTCTGAGCAGACACCACAGGGCCTCTTGCTCAATGGGCGTGGAAGCTTGTCCCAGACTAAAAGACCAACAATCCAGAGCCAGAGCACATGGTTCTTCTCCAACTGCCAGGTTTGTTGGGAGCCGAGACAGGAGAGGGAGGAAGGCGTCTGCAGACTCTCCCTAGGAAAGTGACCATAGCCAGAAACTTCCCAGAATTCCTAAGAATATTCCCTCTCCTCTCCACTGGCTAGGAGGGTGATGTCCCTGTAACTCTCCACCGGGTCAAAGGGGGTAAGAGAGGGCCCAAATCATGTCCCCTCCCTCCTTCCACAGGGTAAGGACAATGCTCTGCTCTGGAGGTCTAGGCTGCTTTATCCTGGAACCCTGATGGCACTGTGGGTTCTGCTCCAGCCACCTCATCTGTGCCCATCTGTAAAATGGGCTCACTAAAGCACAGTCATCCAGGCCGTTTATGGAGAGTCCCACAGCTGGTCAGGCCACAAAAGCCACTCCTAACCTGTCAACACAAGAATTGTCAAGTCCTGGGTTGAGAAGCCTGTTTTCTGCTGATTGAGAGGGAGAGGTAGCAGGTTCTGAGAACAGAGGAGATGCCCAAGAGCCAGCCCAGCAGCTCTGGAAATGATTGCTGAGGCTCAGTGAGGTGGGAAGAGGGCAGCAGGAGGGAGGCCTGAGCAAGGGAAGTTCCAGAGAGGAGAGAACTGGGCGGTGCCACCATTTCCTCCTGGCTGGACCCCAGGGCCTAAGCATGCAGGGCAGCCAGAGCTGGCCACCTCCCACCTCCCACCACCAATGGTTTCCAGGAAAGGCTCAGTTGCCATGGCAACATCCATCCAATTACTCTGCTCTGCAGAAAATCACTCACCAGCCAACTTGGCTGGAACTCATCCCTGCTGAAGAACAAGTCCTACCTTTGAGGTCCAGCCTCACTGTGGCCAAGAGTGGGAAGGGAGAAGTAGAGAGGCGGGTCGGGGCACACAGGCCACAAGAGAGACGTCACAGGGCCAGAGACTGCAGCAGAGAGAAGCAAGCCTTCACAGACCACAAATGCGCTCCACGGGTTTGCAAGCTGACAGAGCAGGATCCTCCTAAGGGGGCCAAAGGACAGCAGGGCAGGAAAACCTGGGGGCCATTCTGTTCTGTTTAACCAGCTTTGCTGAGGGCCAAGCCCAGCCACTGAGAATGCAGAGGTACCTGCAATGTCTTCCTGGACGGTGTGGCGTCCAGAAGGAAGGGGCTGATGAAGTGATCATTTTCAATAAGTAAGAAAAGGGAGGAAAATGGAGGAAGGTAACTCAGAGGCTGGGTTTTGATATACAAGTAGGAGCTCGCCAAGCTGACCAAGAATGAGTGTGGGCGCTCCGGGCAGAGACACTGAGTAATGAGGGAACTCAGAGAACAGCACAGCCAATTCTGAGAACAACAGGTTGTTGAGTCCAGTCAACAGCCGGGGCAGGATGGAGAAGCTGGAGGCCAAACACGCCCGGCACAGGCTGGCTTCGGGCCTGGTGCTGTGGGAGGACCACAGACTGCCACAGAGCCAAGGCAGGCTGTATGCGAGCAGGATGGAGACCAGAAGGCCAGACAGGAGACTGACTGGGCCCCTGCATGCGTGAGGGGAAGAACCTCAGCATTGCCAGCAAACAGCAGAAGTAGGGAAGGGCTGTGAGAGAGAGACGGGTACCAAGGGTGGGTGACATCATGAAGTCTGGGTCCAAGCAGAAGCCTCCCAGACCAGGAAGAACCCTCTTGGGTCACTCTTCAGGTCAGCACCCAGTCCGGGGCCTGAATAGCCAATGCACCAGCGTGCCCCTCACAGTTCTGCCTGTCACCTTGAGCACTGGACTTTTGTAGAGACCCAGGGGGTTCAGAATGTCAGAGCCACAAAAATCTCAACATCTGCAGGTGACTCTGACTGGGAAGGCAGGATGGACTGAAGCCCAGACAGATGCAGACAGATACACAGGGTGTGGCCAGACTCCGCTCACCCAGGTGGCCCAGCTTCGGGATATCGACACAGTCTAGAACCGTCTACCTGCCTCAGAATCCTTGACAGATGAGGAGTCAGGGCAGAGAGATCCGCCACACCCACACCAAGCAAAATGAGTGAGAAAGATGTCAGACCTTCTCCACATGAGCCTGGGTTCCTGAGAGCTGGGGCAGGGTGCAGGAGGGGGTGGGTGGTGGGGGCAGCTGAGGGCAGGGAGCATGGGCAGGAGTGGGCGTTAGAAGTCACCTGAGGGAAAGGCCCTTCGCAGCCTAGAGCCTGACTGCTGTTTGTTTTTGTTTGCTTGTTTAGTTCCCAGCTGCACACAACTGTCTAACCTGGCAGTGTTTTGATTAAAAGATTGTGGGGCCTGTGGCTGGCCCACTGTGCAGCGTGTGGCACCCTCTTCCGGGGAAGGACTCTCTTCCTCTTCAAAACAATGGGAAGGTGGGTAATTAGTGAGACGCTAATGGAGATTTGGGAGCGGGGAGTTCAGAGGCTTTCGGAATGCATCGCACCACACTTGACTCCCCTTTCCTCTATCTTCTGCAGTTTTTTTTTTTTAACTGTAATTATTTTAATTGAGATTTTCCCCTAATGAAAACAAAGAACACAGTCCCAGAGGCTTGGCTTCTGGGGCCTCCAGAAGGCTGGCGGGGCCACCTTCCAATCTCTGGAGACCCACAGCCTCTGGAAGCTTCTATCTTCTGTCTCTAGCTCTGTCAGGAATAGGTGTGTGTGTGTGTGTGTGTGTGTGTGTGTGTGTGTGTGTGTGTGTGTGTGTGTGTGTATCTGCAGTGTGCATGTGTGGGTGTGCAGTGTGTGTGCATGTGTATGAGTGCGGTGTGCGCGTGCGTGCGTGAGTGCCTTTTTCATGTAAGCAAGTGCTCCACCGACTGAGCTACGTCCCCAGTCTTCTTGAAGGCGTCTTCATTCTGTGAAGTTAATCTGAGCTCTCCCTCGTTCTAACAGGCCTGCTCAAGTCCCACCGTCTGGCAGACATAAAAATAATCAAACTGGGCTTGGTGACACGTAGCTATAATCCCAGTACTCAGGAAGTTGAGGCAGGAAGATCTGAAGTTCAAGTCTAGCCTGGGCTACACAGCAAGACCCTGAGTCAAAACAAAAAAAGGCACAAAGCAGGGTCTTTAAGAGCCAGCTCTGCAGTGGCTGTGTGAGGGACGGTCCAGAGACCCACAGAACTGGCTGTCTGTGGGAAGACCAGCCAGAAACCAGCTTTACATGACCACAGGCTATCAGCCACCTGGATTTGGTTCCCAGCGGATTAGAGACACAGGGACTCTAGAGAGCTGAGTCTGCTCAAAGAGACTTTCCTGTCCCAAGCCCAGCCTGCCAGTCTCAGGTCCCAAGACTTCCACATGCTGAATACCACATTCTAGCCTCCGTGCCATCTGGACAGCCTGGCAGAGAGTGAGCGGGCCATAAGGACGGGAGCCAGGTACACTACCCCGCTCAGCCTGAGCAGACCCCTCCTTCCAGAGCCAGCCCTGCCCACCCTCCTCAGCCACAGCCCTCCCCCTTCAGGGGCGCACAGCAGCTGGGGGAGGAAACTCCACCCTGAGTTTCCATTGTTTTTACAAAAAAAGCCAAAGGGGAAAGATTGAAATGGGAACAGTGGCCCCTGGGGACTCTTAACTTCTTCATGAAACCCTCTGGTTCGGCTTGGCCAGGCAGACTCCTGAGGTGGAGCCTGACCATCTATCCTCAGCTCTTCCTTGAAGGCTCAGGAATAGGACCAGTTGGGACTGGATGGGACAGTCCAGGACTAAAAGAAGAAAGAAACCCAGACATCAGAGCTGGGACCATTCCCAGACACCCCAAACCAGGAGGCCCAGGCTGCAGCTCCCAATGACACATAGCTGAGGTTCTCATTAGAAAACCTGCCCCGGGGTCCTGTTGGAAGCACTCCCCCTCAATCTGCAATTGAAGCCCTCCTTCTTGAAGAAACCCAGACCCTCGGGTCAGCCAGCTGGGCTCATCACAAATTCCCTGAGCTGTGAGCCGGCCAGTGGCTTTCCAGCTTCCTCTGAGTCACCACGAGGCTGGACAGGAAGCAGTTCTGAGAGTGGGTACTCCTCCACCCTCCCCAGATGGCCCAGGGGAGCTGGCCTCTGAGCTCCGTGAACTCTGGGGATACACTGCTCATCCCCCAGCCCAGCCCCAGCACCTCCTGGTTCTCTGCTTGCCTGTCCTCAGAATGGGGACTCTTTCAGCTTCTGCCTTTGCTACCGGGGACATCAGGTGACTGGGTAGTGCTGGCACCTAGGCCAAGCCAAGATGCTCAGAGTGGTGTCTCTACCCGCCCACACCTCTGGAGAAGTGCAAAGAGGTGAGACAAAGCCCAGCTTGGCTCATCAGGCATCCACTGGGAGGTGTGGGTGGCAGAAGCCAACAGCGACATGTTCGCCATCCCTGGCCTCTTTCTTTTCATTTTCTTCTTCTCCTCTGTCCTGACCCCCTTCCCACTCCAACCCCAGCGTCCATGTTGTCCCCGGCATCAGAGCACAGGCCTGCACCTTTAGACCAGATCCCATTGCCTGAATCAAGCTACGCCTCCCCAAAGCTCCCCCTGGGACAGAGCTAAGAAATTTGTGGCACCTGGCTTCTCCGTGATCCTTGACCAAATGCTATGCTGAACTAAAGCACACAGCGTGACACTTCCTGCCACTTCGGAAAGATTATTAAAAGTCAGGTCTTGTGTTTGTTCTCAGGATTTTGGTCCAGACGCTCCTGGCAGTGGCATGGGGTGGGGGTTGCTGGGGAGGGGAATGGGGGGCGTGGGGGTTGGGGGGCGTGGGGGGAATGGGGGCGTTCTGAAGGATGCTCCTCTGCAGCCACCCCCCACTATCCCTCTCATTGCAGCTCTCTTCTCTTAGGTTCACTCTCAATAAAGCCCCTCTCCAGCTTTAAAGGGAGGCCGCTCCTTCCTGTTAAAGCCCCAATTTGTCTAGCCCTCCGTAGATTGCACTGCTTCTGTTTAATGTCCCCTCCATCCACGAGGCCTATGAGGTCCTTTGATTCTAACAAACCTCACTGAAGGGAATTGTGCCAGCTTCCTTCCCAGACCTGCCTCTGCTGGTCATCTTCTATTCTGTTTAACACCTTGGTCATGGCCAAAGCAGGCAAAACCACAACCATAACCTGAGATACAACCAGATGCCTCCCTTCTGGAGGCAACTCCCGGGTTTCCTGGGACATTTGGTGCCAGGTCCCCCTACAACGGCAGTGGCATTTGCACATGAGCTGTGACAATCATCTCTAGATTTCTTATCACACTGTGCACAATGAAGATACTATGCAAATCCTTGTCCTGTGTTGGGATTTTATCTGTATTTTATGTTTTTTCTCCAAACACCTTCCTTCCACCATCGGGCAAATCTGGGGAGACGGAACCACAGATACAGATACAGAAAGCCTCCTGCCTGGGGACTCAAGTCAGAGTCTGCTTTTGACTATCCCTGGTCACACGAATATATCTTGCATCTCTCCTGATAACCTGCCTGGGGAGACTGGATCCATTCTCAGAAACTTGGGGGTTTCTTTATGTTGAAAGCCAGTGAGCCACCCCCTGCTCACACTGAAGGCCAGCAGCCACCCCCTGCTCACACTGAAGGCCAGCAGCCACCCCCTGCTCACACTGAAGGCCGGCAGCCACCCCCTGCTCACACTGAAAGCCAGTGAGCCACCCCCTGCTCACACTGAAAGCCAGTGAGCCACCCCCTGCTCACACTGAAGGCCAGCAGCCACCCCCTGCTCACACTGAAGGCCAACAGCCACCCCCTGCTCACACTGAAAGCCAGTGAGCCACCCCCTGCTCACACTGAAGGCCAGCAGCCACCCCCTGCTCACACCGAAGGCCAGCAGCCACCCCCTGCTCACACCGAAGGCCAGCAGCCACCCCCTGCTCACACCGAAGGCCAGCAGCCACCCCCTGCTCACACCGAAGGCCAGCAGCCACCCTCTGCTCACACCGAAGGCCAGCAGCCACCCTCTGCTCACACCGAAGGCCAGCAGCCACCCCCTGCTCACACCGAAGGCCAGCAGCCACCCCCTGCTCACACCGAAGGCCAGCAGCCATCCTCTGCTCACACCGAAGGCCAGCAGCCATCCTCTGCTCACACCGAAGGCCAGCAGCCACCCCCTGCTCACACTGAAAGCCAGCAGCCACCCCCTGCTCACATGTGGTACCCAAGTCTGGAGGATGCTCTCACATGCTCTCAGTTAACCAGGAGCACACACTGCTTGAAGTTGCTGATGCGGTGGCATGTCGCAGTTAATGCTACAGACCCTTGACAGGGGATGGAAGAAGGTAGTGGTTGGAATGAGAAATGTCTCCCATAGTCTTGTGTATTTGCATACTTGGGTTCTAGTTAGTGGCACTGTCTGGGGAGGTTTAGCTGGTACAGCTCACATGTCATGCATTTGACTGCCAGCTGATGGCACTCTCGGGGGACACTTGGGAAACTCTAGGAGAAAGGGGCCTTAGCCAGAGGAAATCGGTCAGCAGGGGTGCACCACTGAAGAGCACATCTGCTTCCTGTCTTCCGTGAGGTAAAGAACATCTTTCACCACCTACTCCCACTACCATGATGCTCTGCCTAGGCAGGAGTGCCAAGCAGCCATGGACTGAACTCCCTCGAAACTGTGAGCCAACATAAAACTCGACTTCCTTATTTTCATCAGGTATTTGGTAACAGTGATGGTAAGAGGTCACAGAGGGGCCTCTAGTACCTGACAGAGACTTGGGAGTGCCCACACTGTTTTCAATTTGGCACCATGAGCAACTAATCACTAGTGACTTAAATCTTTGGCATGTATTCAGTTTGTATTCTATGATGGTAGTACTGTGTGTATGCACGTGCGTGCGTGCGTGCGTGCGTGCGTGTTGCATGCATATGTGTGTCTGCAGCATGCATGCACCCCAGGCACTCGGCTGTCTTGTTCTACCACTTTCCAACTTGCTCTCCTGAAGCAGGGTCTCTCACTGAGCTTGGAGCTGGGCTGGCAGCCAGCCAGCCCCCGTGACCCTCCTGTCTCCACCCCACAGCACCGGAGTAACAGGCATGCAGAATCTGCCCTGTTTTTAAAATGTGAGTGCTGGGAATTGGGGTCCTCATGCCTGAGCAGCCAGTGTTCTGACCCTCTAAGCCCCAGCCCCAACGAGCTGAGACTCTCTCCACGTTGACAAAAGCAATAGAAGCGACTATTGCTAAGACCGGTGAGCACAGAAACCCACCGCACTGTACCGTCAGCACGTGACCCGCAAGCATGCTTTCCCAACCTTGTCACTGACAACAGCACAGACAAGACAGTTCTAGAAACCGAAGTTCAAGCTCAGCCACGGGCAGGAGGCTCCTCCTGAAGCTCTGGTCGTAGGTGATTTCTTCTCCCGCTTCTTCACGTGGGTGCCTCTGTGCCCTTAAAGGACAGCAGTCACCAGGGCTGGGGCCCACCCTAACCACCTCTTGGCTTAACCATTTCTGTCCCTTGAGGCAGTCACGTGTACAGGGACTTCTGGAGTTTCGGATTACTCATGAAATTTGGGAGGATACAACATGGCCTATAAACAGATATGTAAGTTCTGTCTGAACTGAAACTGGGGAAGAAAAAAAAAGTGAAGGGGTCAGTAAGCTGGCTCAGTGGATAAAGGTGCCTGCCTCCAAGCCTGACGACCTGTTCAATCCCCAGGCCCCACATGGTGGAAGGAGAGAGGTGATTCCTACAAGTTTTCCTCTGATTTCCACAAGTACACTATGACGTGTGTGTGTGTGTGTGTGTGTGTGTGTGTGTGTGTGTGTGTGTGTGTGTATGCTCTCTCCCCCTTTTCCCTCCCCCTCTCTGGATACTGGGTACTGTAGCCGACACAGGAGTCCCAGCTACTGCAGGGTTCCTGAATCCATCTAACCTTTCATAATCCAGCCCCAGGCAGCCCTGCTACAGGGCACACAGGAGAACAAGACACCCACTGAAGGTCCCTACCTGCTATCCAGCATCCTGCTGGGAACATCACTAGCATGGGATTCAGGCAGCTCCAAGCCTAGAAAGCCTGACCCAGACATGCATGCAAGGAGGAACCTTAGGCCTGCACATTGAGTGTGGAGTCCTGGGGAGGGAGGGACTCCCTCACGTACTCTCCCTAGCCCATCCCCAAGACTCTGCAGACACAAGCAGAATGCAGACAGGAACTTGTGGGGAGGAAATCTGCCAGCTGTGGTACCTACTGCAAGCCCAGGGGCACAGTTCCAAGTCTAGTGGAACTTTACCCATCTTCTGCATGTGTGGGAACCTGCAGCCTGGGCAGACCATGGCCTGGGAGACTGTGCCCTCTCCCTTTGGTAAGAATAGCTCTCCTGTGTGCTGAGCTCAGCACCGATGGATGGTCACCTTCCAAGGCTTGTGGATAGTCACTAATTAACGTAATTACAGTTGTGTAGAGATTACCTAGTGGGCGGATGAAGTTGCTGTTTGATCATTAGAGGTGATGAAACCCGCTGAGCTCCTCTGGGACGCCGCCTCAGCCTCCCAGCTTCTGTGTGAGTCCAGAGTCCACGTCATAGCCAGGAGAAGAAGAACGAGGGAGGTCTAGGGAATGAGGAGCAGTTACCACTCCCTGTCTGTGACCTAAGGGCGATACAGCAATGGCTGGCCTGGACCCTGGGGACTGAGAGAGGAGAACCCATCTGGGATGGGCTCTGGGATGGGGGGGTGGGCCTAGGACCCCAGGGTATCCCCAGGGCTGTGTGAGGACTTTCGCAATAGCTGTGAGGCAGGGTTATTCAGGAACAGGTCTGGGATCTCCGGAAAGTTGCTTGTTTGCTCATCCATGCATCCATTCATTCATTGGCCACTGCTTTTCCTGTTGCTGTGACCAAACAGTGACAAGAGGCCGCTGAAGAAAGGAAGGGTTTATTCTGCAGCATGGAGCGTGTTTTAAGGAGAAATGCAGTCGGCTGTGGTGGAGGAGACACAGTAGCAGGACCATGAGTCACCTGGTCACACTGCTTCCTCAGTCAGGAGCCAGAGTGACAGGAAATGGGCCCGGGCTATCAGGGCTCAAGGCCCTCCCCAGGTGACCCACTTCCCCCAGCAAGCCTCCACCTCCTAAGGTTCTGGTCTTTCACATCAGCACTGAGTGTTCCAGCACACAAGCCTGTAGGAGACACCTCACATTCAAACAGCATCACCTCATAAGACATCTAAATGAGAAGCCATTTCCTGTCCCGGAGGGGGGCGGGCAGCCTCTCGGCTTCGAAATCTGTCTCCATTTGGTCAGGTAACTTCCCTCAGCCAGTCGCTGGGTGATGGACAACTAGAGGACCTCAGGGGCCTCCCCCTGCTTGTCCCCAGCAGGCCACCAGTGCAGCCCCCATCACACACTCCTCCCTGGACTGTGCGGGAGAGTGCCCGCTGTCCTCCGGGATTCTTTCTGATGCGCTGAGTCCCCTAAGAGTCGTGGGAGCATCAACTCAGAAGCAGAAAGGAACACTGATAGCCTTTAAACCGTGAGTGTGTGTGTGTGTGTGTGTGTGTGTGTGTGTGTGTGTGTGTGTGTAGGAGATGGGGGTATTCATATGGATGTATGCTCGAATGTGTGTGTGTGTGTGTGTGTGTGTGTGTGTGTGTGTGTGTAGAAGATGGTATTCATTGGATGTGTACTCATGTGTGTATGTAGAAGATGGGATATTCAGCCGGGCGGTGGTGGCGCACGCCTTTAATCCCAGCACTCGGGAGGCAGAGACAGGCGGATCTCTGTGAGTTCGAGGCCAGCCTGGGCTACCAAGTGAGTTCCAAGAAAGGCGCAAAGCTACACAAGAGAAACCCTGTCTCGAAAAAACAAAAAAAAAAAAAGAAGAAGAAGAATGGATATTCATGTGTGTGTGTGTGTGTGTGTGTGTATGTGTGTGTGTGTGTGTGTGTGGAAGATGGTACTCATTGGATGTGTACTCGTGTGTATATGTAGAAGATGGGATATTCATGTGTATGCGTGTGTGTGCACGTGTGTGTGTGTGTGTGTGTGTGTGTGTGTGTATGTGGAGAACAGAGGATGTTGCTGTCTACCTTGCTCTTGATCAATCACTCTCTGTGTTTGTTTGCTTGTTTGTTTGTTTGTTTGTTTGTTTTGCAGCATCTCTCATTGGCCTGGAGCTCTCCAATAGGCTGGCTGGCCAGTGAGCCCCACGGATGCCCCTGTCCATCCCCCACAGCACTGGGGTTATGAGTGTGTGCCACCATGCCAGGTTTTTTATGAGTTCTGGAATCCAATTCAGATCCTCGGCCTAGCATGGCAGGCCCTTTACAGACTGAGCCATCCCCCGGTCCTGACCTTTAACCTTTCTGAAGCAGATTAGTCACTGCTGATGAAATGAGTTTTGATATCTACATGGTGACTTGGGGCTGGGGGTGCTGTTGGGTAGGAGAGGGTTTGCCCAGAGTGTCAGGACCCAGGGAATCACCTCTTTTCAGAGCCCTGCTACTTGCCACATGGGGTGGAGAATAGGGAGAGGGACCTGTCCTCCAGACCTTGTCAAGGAACCCACTAGTCTCCCGGGGCCTCCTCACCACCTCCCTTCACCTCTGACAGAAAGCATTGTGTCCTTCCTTGTATCTACGGAGACAGCGTCCAGGGCTTCCGACTGCCCAGCACCGGGGCAAGCCCAGAGTGAGAACTGCAGAGACAGACATGCCTCGGGTTCTGTGCTGGCATCTGTTCAGGGCAGCTTTCTCTACAGAGGAGAAGGAAGGGCAGGGGTGGCAGGGCCTGGCATCTGGAGACTTTGGATTCAAACAAGAAGCCCCATGGAGCCTTATTTGGAAGGGAAACTAGCCAAGTCTCAGAGCCTCGTGAGTCAGCCATCAGGAATGCCCGAGACATTTCATAACAAATAATAAGGCCTCCGTATTAGCAGCATTGGCTCATTCGGCCTGCACAAACCTGTAAGTAGGCAGGTCCCGTGTTTTATCGATGAGATAGATGCACACAGCCCAGGCCGCCTGTTCGAGGTCACGGTGGGAGAAGGCAGTGGGAACAAGGGCTTGGCTCCCACCCCAGAGTGGCTCAAGCACAGCCATCTGTAACCCTCCAGCGCCTCTGATGCATGAGCCAGTGCCCAGAGTCCGTGTAAGAACCTGAACTACGTAGGGCCTGGGAGAGCAGCATGAGGAAGATGCTGTAAGAGAACAAGTCTGGGGCCGGGCGGCGGTGGCGCACGCCTTTAACCCCAGCACTCGGGAGGCAGAGGCAGGCAGGTCTCTGTGAGTTCAAGGCCAGCCTGCTCTATACGGTGAGTACCAGGCCAGTCAAGGCTATATAATGAGACCCTGTCTCAAAACAAACAAACAATAACAATAATAATAAAAAGAAATCAAGAACAAAAGCTAGTCTGGCCTCCTGGAACCGGTTCAGTCCTCCTCAGCATCTTGTACTGGTCATTAGGGGCTATGTTCCAATATCCCCACAAATGTGAGCGCTTACAACCACACACACACACACACACACACACACACACACACACACACACCCCTGTTGCCTCAGGGCTCTGTAGCCTGGAATCTGTTGTGATTTAGCTGGATATCCTGCATCGGGGTCTCCGATGCAAGCTGTACGGTCAGGGCCATGGAGATAAGGACTCCTCAGAGAGGATGGGTCCCCAAACCACATGGCAGCTGGCAGTGTTCAGTGATTGTGGCCCACTACGCTGAGTACCTCAGTGTCTTCATGACTGTTGGCAAGAGGCTGCTTTCTGTTCCTTGATATGTGGGCCTCCCCAGGGTGGCCCCTGGTACCATCAAAGTCCGGTGGGGTGCGGGGAGACAGAGAGACTACAAAGGGCATACTCCACATCAAGGCAGCCTGGCTCTGCCCTGGCTATCAGAGAGGAGCCCTCACCTTAGGGCAACCTCCTCAGAAGTGAGAGAGAGGACACACTGTTCCCGGAAAGGAGGCGTGTATCCCATGTTTGCAGACACAGGTCTAAATTACGCATGGCATGGCCCAGGTGTCATCTGGATGCTCTGGACCAGGTGGCTAGTGGTTGTAGTGGTTGAGTACAGGGGGGAAGGGGGAGGGTGGAGGAGAAAAAGGAGGAACTGTTCACGTAACACCACCTAAGGGTGACCAAGTGGACACGCACATTGCCACGGTCTACCTGTGTGTGACAGAAATACCATATCTTGTCTCAAAGATGTGCTAGAAGCAAGGGAGCACCAGTGAGTGCTGTGGCGGAGGACAGCCTAGGAGTCCTCCCAATACTCTTCCTGGGTCATCCAGCTTCCAAGGCCTGCCTGTGGAAAGGACCTCTGTCTATAAACATGTCCAGGCAGGTCTGAACTGGAAAATTCACTCTGGCTCCTGACAGTTCCTCACAGACAACACAGAGGAAGGGCTGAGCTTGGTCAGGCTGAGCGCTGGTCTCTACTCATGGCTAATTGCTGTGGATTTCGTTCTGTATAAATAAAACACTAATTGGCCAGTGGCCAGGCAGGAAGTAGGTGGGACAAGGAGAGAGGAGAATTCTGGGAAGTGGAAGGCTGAGTCAGAGAGACACTGCCAGCCGCCGCCATGACAAGCAGCATGTGAAGATGCCGGTAAGCTACAGGCCACGTGGCAAGGTATAGATTTATAGAAATGGATTAATATAAGATATAAGAACAGTTAGCAAGAAGCCTGCCACGGCCATCCAGTCTGTAAGCAATATAAGTCTCTGTGTGTTTACTTGGTTGGGTCTGAGCGGCTATGGGACTGGCAGGTTAGAGAGATTTGTCCTGACTGTGGGCCAGGCAGGACCAGAAAAACTCTAGCTACAGCTAACCCCAAGACTATCTGAGAGACATAGACTCCCTCTAGGGGATGAGGGCCACCTCTTCCTACTCCTGAAGCCTACCGGTAGGTGAAGAGGTGTGATGAGGCAGGGGTGTGGCCCCAGAGGCTGGTCGCCAGGGTATGTAGCATCCCCTACAGTCCAGGAAAGGGCCTCACTAAGCTGCCCCAAGCCAGGCTGGCCAGGCTTCTAGAGGTCTCACCTGCCATTGTTCTTCAGCAGTTATCCTGGTCACGGCCTCCCTAGAGGCCTTGGGGAGTTGCTGGCACCGATGTGAGGAACACTTAGACTGAGACATTCCCCAAGCTGTGGGTTACTGGGAAGCGACTGTGGGAACACACCTGTGGCCACAGGTGGGCATCTCTTTTGGAAGGCCCCTCATGACAAGGACAAGAAAGGACTAGAGTACAAAAGAAAGTGGACCGCCAGGATAGGCCCCTGGACTAGGGTAGGCACAGTGCTGGCCCTAGTGTGCATGCTGTCCCGAGCTGGAGCCCCAGTGCTGTGTAAACCCCACACGGTTACGAGCACCTGTAATCTCAGCACTCGGTGGGGGGGGGGGGGTAGAGGCAGGAGCATCAGTTCTTCTTTAAAGCCAGGCAGGCTACAGGAGACTCTTTCTAAAGGGACAGGGAGGGAGGGGCACCTGAGGCCGGGTCTGTGGGCGCATGCCTGCTCTGGAAGGAAGAAATGTGCCACCAAATGAATGGTCAGTCCTGCTACACTCAACCCCACGGCTCACACAAAGCACGTGAGTGTCAACGGTCCAAGCGCCAGAAACCAGGGCAGCCACAGCTGGGTCCCGAAAGGAGCTGACGCTAAATTACCCCTCAGAAGTGAAGGGCTGGCAGAAAGGGCCAGAGGGGCATGGGAGCCACAATCAGGCCCTGAGCTGGGGGAGCACTAGGAAAGACAGGACATCATGTCAGAGACAACGTGATGGGAACTTAGAGGTGGGGAGAAGCTTCCCTTTCGCCTGGAGGGGATCTTCATGAGAGTGACAGCTTCAGATACAAGTAAGAAAACAGCTGCTGTTGGGACAAGAAGGTGAGAGAAAGCTCAGAGGAAAGCCTGCAGAGAAATTCCCCACACAAAGGGCCAGGACTTAGCCTGTGTGTGTGTCAGGAAGTATGGAGGAGCCAGGTACTGGGAAGGACCATAAATCAGGGGCTGTGGAGCCGTAGCACAACCTGGCTTCTTAACTTTCTGCTCCAGGGAGTGAGCTGTGGGGTGGGGAGGGCCAGGACCTGATTGCTTCTGACGGTGGGTTCGGACCAGCTTACAGTGACCAGCATCTGGAAAGGGCAGGCCTGTGATCTAATAGCAGACCATGCACCAAGACACCAAGACGTCAGCAAGAGTGACAGGCAGAGCTGTGGAAGGTACACAAGGGCTCCAGCCACGGCCTTCCAGGGACAACCCACACACCTGCACAGGTGAAGACAGACACATTAGCACGATTGGGCTGTAAACATTACTGACTCCTGTACTCCCAAAGGCTCGGGAGAATAAAGGCACCCAATTTACATAATTTGCATGGTGTGACTTGCATGTCATTTGCATAATTTTAGCGGCTTGACATATGAAGGAAGAGATTCCTTGTGAAGGACAGAATTTCAATGTCCAATAGACTCCCAAGGATTCTAGTTTTCAATCCCACATGGACAAACAGCCACTTGGTATGAGAGGCTAAAAACTGCATGGATGACACCACCAGTGAGAGAAAGCATGCACTGCCCTTCAGGACAAGCTACAGACTCTGCGTGTGTGTGTGTGTGTGTGTGTGTGTGTGTGTGTGTGTGTGTGTGTTATATGTGGAATGTATATATGTGTAGTGTGTGTGGTTTGTGTTGTGTGTGGGTGTGTGGGTGTGTGTGTATGTGAGAGAGAGAGAGAGAGAGAGAGAGAGAAAGAGAGAGAGAGAGTCTTATCCTCAGAAGTCCCCAGACGTCACCTACGCCATTTTTTTTTCAGCATGTCTCCTTCCCACACTCTGGCCATCAGGATGAATTCGACTCCAGACTGTCCTGGCAGTAAGGACACAGCATGTGGGCTGGGAGTTCTCATCCTTGGCTGAGGAGATTCAGGGCCTCTGTTCTGCTACCTCCTGAAACTGACTGCTTAAAACTGCTTCCAGAAGCCTCCAGCAACACAGGCATGTCCACCCCTGCAGACTCTGGTTTTCACTGTTGTTATCTGGGCGTGGGGATATTAGTTGGTTGGGTTTAGCTTCAGTATTATTTAGACACACACTTTTCAGGGCTATTCCAAACATAGGTGTTGTTTTAAGAATAGTGTCTTGTGTCACCCACTGGACTTGATCACTAATGGGGACCCCTTTCAAGTGAAAACCTGAGGTTTTTTTCCTCTCTGTGCTTATACTTACTGAGCTCATGAAGAGAGGAGAAGCCCATGTAACAATTGATCTTCTCCCACCCAGCAAGCATCTGTCAGCCATCTACTCACTCACTCATCTACCCTCTTACCCATTCCCCTCCATCCGTCCATCCATCCATCTACTCTCCCATTCTTCAACCCAATCTCCCATCTACCTGTCCATCCAGTCACCCAGCAATCCATCCATCCGACCATTTACCTTTCATCCACCTATCCACTCAGTCACTGATCCACTTTTCCATTCCCATTCATTTATCAATCCATCCACTCTACCATCCTTCACCCACCCTCTGATCTATCCACCCACCCACCTACCCATCTATTCAGCCATCTGTCCTCCCACCAATTCATTCGTTCATCCATCAGTCCATCCAACGAGTTCTCCTCCCATCCATCCTTTCGCTCATACATGCCACAGATCGATCATCCCTACCCCTGGCTTTTAAACTCTGACCTTGACAAGCCACAGATACAGCTCCTTCCCCCATCTGGTGGAGAAAGCGATGTTCACACACAAGAGCAAACAACTCTGAATTTGAGATGGGCCTGGAGACAAAGCACCAGGAAGCATGAGGGGCACACTGGTCTAATGTAGACAAGGCAGAAGATCTGAAGCTGAACCTCCCCTGTGGGCTGGTGCGTTCTCTATCTCAAAGACCCAGAACCTGCAACTAGGAAACCTCCAGAAGGCAGGAAGGGAGGCAAGGTGGCTTCCCTTCCCAGGCAAGGAGGCCTTCTAGACTGCCAGAGACCAGCAGCTGAACATCCCTAAGGCTTCCTTCCTGCTGCTGCACTAGAGCTGGGAGGAACCTCTGTGCCCCAGGGAGGCCAAGAGGAGGAGGGATGGGCCATCTCTGCATCCCATGCCCCTAAGAGGCCAGAAACACTGCCATGCACAGCCAGCACTGGTCTACTCTCAGAGAGGCAGGATCGAAAAGCAAAAACAAGGCCTGGCCTGTTTCCAGCCTGCATTTCCTGCTTGGGAATCTGCAAGGTTCCCTCGGGGAAGCCCACTAACCCTCAGTGTTCCGCTGAAGTTCCTGGCTACCTCCTGCAAATGGCCCCCAACCCCAAGGGGTCTCACTCAGTAGCTCAGCCTGTGGGGCCTGTGGGGCCTGTGGGGCCTGTGGGGCCTGTGGGGCCTGTGGGGCCTGTGGGAGAGACAGAGGAGGAGAGGACAGACAGAGTTGATGGCAACTGTGACAAAAAGGAAGAATGAAGAGGAGGAGGGAACACCTCCTGCAGCTGCAGAGGGGTGGGGTCACGTGGAGAGGAAAGAAGACAGGTCAGTACTTCAGGGCAGTGGTTCTCAACCTTCCTGATGCTGCGACCCTTTAATACAGCTCCTCGTGTTGTGGTGACCCCCAGCCAGGAAATTATTTTTGTTGCTACTTCATAACTGTAATTTTGCTACTGTTATGAATCATAATGTAAATATCCGATATACGATTCCAAAGGGGTCGCGACCCACAGGTAAAAAGGAACCATGACTTTAGGGAAACTCCAGATTGCATTCCTAGAGACAAGTTCACCACACAGCTCTCCCAGGCTCTCTGCCCTCCCTGAGTTGGTACCACCTAAGGATAAGGGTGGATCTGAGGGGGTGTGGGAAAGGCAGAAACCTCAGTCCACCCCTGAGAACAGGCTGCCTTCTGACCTGGGCATTGGGAAGTGACCTTGAGGAGAAGACACTTGCTGGGACAGGAAGCGATGGAGGAACTGAGGCCAGGAAGAGCAGCTAAAGAAAGGGCTTCTGGGAGGACTGCAAGGCCCCGGCACTGGGCACAGACAGAAAGCCCCTCCTCTCCAGGCTCCAGGCGAGCTTGGCCTCAGGGCTGCAGACCCGCACTGTGGCGGCTGGCCTCACTAGGAGCAGGAGCTGGCGCGGTTCAAGGGCGGCCAGGCTGCTGGAGCCGCCTCTATTTTTAGTCCAGGCTGCTTGTTTTATTTACTTGTTTTTGGCTCCTGTGTAAGAGATCTCAAGCTTTGGTCTGCCAGAATGAGGCTGCACTCAAACTCCATCCCATGAATGAGACCCCACACTCCGGCACACAGATGTACATGCACACTCACACGCAGACATCCACATGTGTGCACACACAGAGAACCACACACAGGTGCCCTCCCGTCCCCCTCTGCTCTCCCCAGCTCCTCTGCCCCCTGCTGTCCCCTCCACTCTGCCCCCACTCCCCTGCCCTTCTCTACACAAAACATCCCCACTCCTGGTCTGATTTTGAAAATCAAACCCTTATAACGACCGAAAGCCCAGTCCATTCTGCAAAGGAAACCAGAATGAATCCTTCTATAAGGCCAAAATGGCCTTTGAAGGCACAGACGCCCTGTTGTTGCCAACTGGAGAGAGCAGTGGATGACAGTTTGTCTCCTAGTGAGGTTGCTGTGTGTCCCACACCCTCATAAAAGGGACCCCTCTGTGAGAAGCAGTTCCAAGGCCTGATTTTTGATTTACTGCTGCTCTATCGTGGTTTATGAAGAAGTCACAGGGGTGGAGGAAGCCAGGCAGCCCCGAAGCAGTTTGCCTGTCCCAGCTGTGGACCTTTCAAAACAGGTATCACAGCCCAGGCTGAACACCTCCCCTTTGCAGAGTATGATTGACATGTGAGGGTCTGTGTCTGGGACTTACTCATGGCTCCATTGCCTCAAATCCCCTTACTATGGCCCAAAGGGTGCGTGTGTGTGTGTGCGCGTGTGTGGTGTGTGTGTGTGTGTGTGTGTGTGTGTATGTGTGTGTGTGTGTGTGTGTATGTGTGTGTGTGTGTGTGTGTATGTGTGTATGTGTGTGTATGTGTGTATGTGTGTGTATGTGTGTATATGTGTGTATGTGTGTGTGTGTGTATGTATGTGTGTGTATAACTTTTTGTTTCTATGCTTTGAAACAGGCCTTTGCTATATAGTCTATCCAGGTTGACCTTGAACTCATTACAGTGATCCTCCTGCCTCTGTCTCTTGAGTGTTGAGATTACAGGCCTGTGTCACCACACCCAGCTCCAGTTTGATCGAGACAGCCTCATTCTGTAGCCAAGCCGGACTTGAACTCTCAATTCTCCTGCCTTAATCTCCCAAGTGCTAGGGCTACAGATCAAGCCTGGACTTAGTTTCTTTCTTCCGTCCTTCCGTCCTTCCATCCTTCCTTCTTCCTTCCCTTTCACCCTATCTCTTTTTCTTTTCTTTTTTCAGTGCTGAGGTTGGAGCCCAAGGTTTTCCATGTTAGGCAATTACTCTGCCACTGACCTATCCCTTCTAAAAGACTCCTTTTAGTCACTTTTTCCTAGAGAAGAAGATGATGAAGATGAAGAAGAAGAAGATGATGATGATGGAGAGGGAAGAAGAAGATGAAGGAGAAGAAGGAGAAGAGGAAGAAGGTGGAGGCAAATGGCCTCCAAAGCTCAGCCACTCTGGCTGGTGTGCCCATCCCATTGCCCACAACCAGTCCTCAGACACTGGGGTATACTTGCCTGTCGATAGGGCACAGAGGGGTGACTGGGCTGCTTGGGCAGATTTCTAGGTGTGAAGCTCACCACGGCTCTTGAGGACCCACCAATTGCAGCCAGTGAACTCACCAGCTCCGCCCCTGAGCAGAGCTGTCTGGCTTATTCTCTCCGGGTCATTTGCTGGTGTTATTACAACAGAGTGGCCTTCAAGAGACAAAGAGCTGCACTTTGGACCTGAGGGTCTAGCCCAAGAATTCTGTTCTTTCAGGCTGACGATGTGCTTACCCAGCAGGTATAAAACCCCGAATTTGATCCAGCACCGCGTATACCGGGCATGGCGGCACACTCCTGTAACCCTGCCGTGCAGGAGGTGGAGACAGGAAGACCAGGAGTTCAAGGTCATCCTTAGCTACCTAGCAAGTTTGAGGCTAGCCCGGATTATCTATTTTACAGCTGATAATGACTAACACACAGCTCAGGCCCGGGCCCAGCCTCCAAGCTCACTCCCTAAACTGAGGCCCAGGCTGCCCTCCAGTGCCCTGAAGGACTCAGGCTTTGCTCTAGCTGGGCCCATTGCTCCACTTCTCTACCTCCTCCTGGGGTGGAGGATGCTCCCTGCTCAGCCTGGTCTCCAGATATTGGGGAGCTCAGAATGTGCACCCAGGTTAGAGGGGAGTCTCCTGGTAGGGAGACTGAAGGAAACCTGTCTTCTAGCTGCTCTCTGTGCCCCAAGACACACAGCAGGGCAGTGGTGGAAGGAGTTTTTGCTCTCTTCTCACAACAGGGGTGACTTTGTGTTCTCACTCCCTGGGGGTGAAGGAAACATGGGAGATACTAAAGGGACCCTCTTTTGCTCCCACCAGGCCTCTGCCAGCCCTTAGAAGCTGCCAACTTTCTGCCATGTTCTCAGCCTTGCAGGAAGAGAAGTGGATAGCTGCCAGAGAGAACTCCGCGCTGAGATGGGGACGGGGAGCATGAGTGACAGGAGCCGGGCAACCTCTCCAGTGGAAGCTGCACAGCCTTTGGGCCCCCTCAGCCGAGAGCGCTTCTCTGCTGGCTGGCACCGACTCCATCGCCGCGTGCCTCAGCTGCCTCCTCACCGGAGCAGAGGGCCTTCCCTGCTCTAGGCACGCCATCTGAACACATCACAACAGAAAGGCTCTCTTGCTGCCCGTGGTCTTGCTGCTCCTTGGCCCACAAAGGGGCTTTGGAACCAGTTCTCTGTCCACTGTGGGGTCGAGCCATGTCCCCTAAGGACTGGCTGCTCCCCGTGGCTCTAGGTAAATTGCTTTGCTGGGCTGAACTGCTCTGGTGGGACAAGTAAGGCCTGTGTGCATTTGGGGAGCCTCCTGCCCCCCAGTACTGAGACCCCACCTGCAGGTCTCAGTCCTTCCTGGACTTCAGGGCCAGGACTCAGGGGACACTAAGGCCAGCTGAGGCCTGGGTGAGAGGATGGGACTGTGAGGAATAGGGAAAATGGACACACACTGCCAGCTGTGTTCAGGCAGCCTGCTGTGGAGGTCCTGAGAGATGGGCATGGGGCCCTGAGTACTGAGGTCGCTGTGGATACAGGTGGCATCGTGGGCTGGGGTCATCTAGGAGATGGCTTCCATTCCCTTCTGCACATAGCTGGTTCGCTGACCTTTATTATTCACAGACCTGCAGGAAGCATCCTCCACGTGCCCAGTGGGCAGGTGTAGCAGGAATCTTAGAAGGTCTTATTAATAAAAACAAACCTGGGGCCAATTATTGGAGTGAATGCTGGAAGATCAGAGAAGCAGAACAAGCCACAGCTAACCTCACCTGGCCAGTTCCTCAGCTGATCCTGTTTCCTCAGACTGGAAGCCTCTGAGTCCTCATCCAGAATGAATCTCAGCTGAACTGCTGCTAGAAGCCTGAAAGCTTAACCAGCCAAATGCTTCTAGTTTCTGGTCTTCACGCCTTATATATATATATCTTTCTGCTTCCTGCCATCACTCCCTGGGATTAAAGGCGTGAGTCACCAAGCCTGGCTGTTTCCAATGTGGCCTTGAACTCACAGAGATCCAGAGGGATTTCTGCCTCTGGAATGCTAGGATTAAAGGCGTGTGCTACCACTGCCCTAACCTCTATGTTTAATATTGTGGCTGTTCTGTTCTCTGACCCCAGATAAGTTTATTAGGGTACACAATATTTCAGTTAACACAATACCACCACAGGCAGGAGGCTTCCCAGCCATCGGGCAGCGAAGTGAGCTGCTAAGCCTCCTCAGTCCCCAGGGGCATCCTGCTACTGGCACTCCCTGTCCCCCCCTCTCCCCACCCCCCCACCCCGCCTCAACACTTATTTTTTACATTTATTTACTCTGTGTTTGTGTATGTGTGAGTGTGTGTGCATGTGTGTGTGTGTGTGTGTGTGTGCGCGCGCGCGCGCGCGCTATGGCTGGTGCATGGAGGTCAGAGAACAACTTCTGGGAGTCATTTTTTTCCCTCCACCATGTGGAGGGCCCAGGAACTGAACTCGGGGCTGTCAGGTTTGGCAGCAAGCGTCTTTTTCCCACGGAGTCACCTCATCCTGCCGGACCTCAAATCCTCCTAACTTTCAAGGCTTGAACCGAGTTCACCCAGCACCTGGGGCCTGGCTTGTGGTTCCTACAAAGGCTCCGCCCACTTGGTTCTCAGACCTCTGCTTCTGTTTCTGCTTAGCAGAGGCTGTCCTGGCTTGAAGGGTGTGGGGGATGGGGTCAGGGATGTTTGTATATGTGTGTGTCCACACAACTCCACCCCTCCTTCCCAATGCCATGGATCCAGAGACACAGGGACATCTAAGCCACAGCACACTCAGCTGGCTGCCCCATGCACTGCCACCTGTCACATGCCCAGTACCTAGAACCATAGAACAGCTCCAGGTATCACAAAGGCTGGTTCGGGGCACCTCAGAGATCCCCATCCACTCCCAGGGGCCACAGGGGCAATATCTGGCAAGTAACCCCTCTCTTTAGCAAACAGACACCAAGAACCAGAGTCTTTCCTCGGTCCAGGGGTAGTCCTCCTCTTCCAGGGAGCCCTCCTAGGTGACCTGCAAACCTGACCCTGCTGGTCTCTGCCCTCTGTGCGTGAACACAGTAGGGCTTCTATGCTTGCAAGGTCTTCACCACGGCTTGCCTCGTACCCCATGGCCGATCTTGCCCCATACAGAAGCTAATGGAAGGACCGGATCCTTCCCTGACTTCTCTAGCAGGGCTCTTTTTCCACCCTCTCTGGTGTCCCAGGAGCAGAAGCTATCAACAGCCCATGCATTCAAGTGCTTCTGGCTGATGTGCCCTGGTCACAGAGAAGAGGGGATTGGGAGCCTAGGGACTCTAAATTGGTGTTCCCCGAAGGTCATGCATCACCCCATCTGAGTGGGGCTGAGTGGCAGCTTCTGGGCTTTTCCCTGTAAGGTCTGGAGCCACGGGAGCAGTCGGGAGGGACCTCACGCTACTGTACTTATCGGAAGCCTTCCTGCAGCACTGAGCCTTGCTCGGCCTATTACCCAGAGGTCTCAGCAACTGTGTGTGACCTGTGTTCAGCCTTGGGATTAACTCTCTTTAAAGACTTTCTTGTTTTATGTTTTCATTAAAACTTTACATGCAATATATTTGATCCTGATTCCCTCTCTCCCAATTCCTTCCAGATCCTCCCTACCTCTCCACCCAGCTTTATGTTCTCTCTCTTTCTTTAAAAAAACAAAAAACAAAAACACACATACACACAAAAAGACAAGGTACACACACACAAAGAAAAAACAAAAAAGGAAGCCAAAATATAAAAGAAAAATACCGGTAAGACAAAAAATGCCCAAACAAGCAAAATGAGACAAAAAGTCTGCAAAAATACCATTGAGATCCTTTTTTATTGGCCAACTATGCCTGGGCATGGGGCCTAGCCTGAAGTGTGGTTAATCTAGCCAATGAGACTCCACTGGAGAAAAACGACTGTCCCTCTGCCAGGGTATCGGTTGCAGGCTGCTTCTCGGTTAGGGGCAGGAGCCCATGTCTACGTTCCCCTCTCGATTTTCTTGTTCCAAATTTTATTTTTACATTTACTTATTTTGTGTGTGTGTGTGTGTGAGGCCTCATGGGTGCCAGAGCATGCACATGTGGAGATCAGAGGACAGTTTGCCAGAGCAGGTTTTCTCCTGCCATGAGGCCCAGAGATCAAGCTCAGGCCATCAAGTTTAGCAGCAAGTATCTTTACCCACTGAATCATCGTGCTAGCCCACGGAAAGGATTCTTTTCTTTCTTTCTTTCTTTCTCTTTCTTTCCTTCTTTCTTTTCTTTTCTTTTTTTTTTTTGCATATGAATATTTTGCCTTCACTTATATCTGTGTACCACATGCATGAAATGTCTACAAAGGCCAGAAGGCTTTGTATCTCCTGGAGCTGGAGTTACAGATGTTTGTGGGACACCATGTGGATGCTGTCCCACACAGGGAATTGAACCTGCGTCCTCTGGAAGAAGAGTTGGTGCTCTTCACCTCTGAGCCATCCGGTTACTGAAAGGGTTTTCTAAGCAGACAGTGGGGAAGCCATCGAGATACACACAGACCAAATAAATAACCACTCATGGCACCAGCAAGATTGGCGGGGACCTTTTTTCTGAGAGGGGGCGGGGCGGGCGGGGCCCTGGGGAAGCCTGTCCAAAGGTGGGAAGTGTGATCAATTCCGTGTCACTCTGAAGACCAGGCTCTCAAGGCTCCCTAAGCCAGTAACCATGATTAAAAACTTGAGGAACCGACAGGGGACTCACACCCCTCTTGTCACTTTAAAGACACATCAGAGAACAGATGGCATCAGGCCTGGCTTTCCTCTTCCCTGCAGACCCGTGTCTGGCTCCTCCTCTGGGCCCTTTTGCCTGTGCCCAGTTAATTCTGCATGGGCTGGCTTGACTGGCTGAGGTCGGTGTCCCTGGATGACACCTAGAGGATGACCTTTGTCTGGACATCTGCATTCCTCGCGGAAGGGTGAGGCCTGTCATAAAGGGGTCCCTCTGGGATGCCTGCCGCTGGCCCAATACCACCTGCAGCCATCTGGTGGATGCAGTGTGCTCTCACCCCACCACAGCCGATCCCACATTCACTGAACTCTCCCATCACCTCACAATCCCTGAGAGTGTGTGCTGTGCAGGCGCCTTCAAAGCTGGAGAAGGAACGAGGCAGGACAAGGTGGCTTGAGTAGCTGGATACAACCTGAAAGACACAGTCCCAAGTCCGGCTCCAATCCCGGCCCCAATGGTGGCATCTAGGCAGGCTGGCTCACCCACTATGGAAAAAGGTAAGCAGGCATTTGAGTGTATTTTCCTTTCTTTGAGTTCTTTTTGACCTGCATTATGTGTTTTGCCTGCCTGTGTGAATGTGCACCACATGCATGCCCTCGGAGGTCAGGTGATTGTGAGCTGCCGTGGGGGTGCTGGGAAGCAAACCAGCATCTTCTACAAGCCCCACCCCTTTTTGAGACAGGGTCTACAAACTGTGTAACCCAGGCTGGCCAACTCTAGATCCCCCTGCCCCACCCACCCGAGTGCTGGAAAAGCAGGCACACACAGCCACACATCACCCCCTCGTGGCATCTCATTTAAGACCTGGAGGCCAAGATGACTCGGGGGCAGTACTCCCGGCTGACATGAAACCGCGACAGACTCAGACTCTTGTGAACTCCTGCTCCCCAGTCACTGCCTGCTGCTCAGCTTCTCTGCCTTCAAAGAGGGATCACAGCCAGCCTGCAGGCAGACCAGGTGAGATTCAGAGCCCGGAGAGGTGGACAGATGCGCAGTGCTGGTGTTGAGGACAAAGGTATGCCCTCCGGGTCTGCCTGCCACAGGCTGGAAGACCGGCCATCACTCTAGCCTCCAGCTACACTCACCGGCTGGCCGGTACCTCGCTTTCTTTCTCCCTCTCCCGTTGTCCTCTGCAGCAGCGGATAACGGTAGTTACTGGCCTTTGTGGAGGTGTTGCGTACACCTCAGGACACACCAAACAAGGCCACACCTCCTAATCCTTCCCAAACAGTTCGTCAACTGGGGACTAAGCATGCAAATATGTGAACCTATGGAGTGTAGGGGTGGGCATTCTCATTCAAACCGCCCACCATACCTAACAATACTGTTATTTATGTATTTGGTAATCTCTCATGTCCCAGGCTAGCCTCGAACCCCTGAGATTACAGGCATGTCCACCACACTTGGTGTATGTTGACACATTGCTGGGCCTGAGAGGGGAAGGTGATGGCATCCCTATGCATCCGTCCCAACATAGCACCGCAATGCTGTCTAAACCACAAACGTGTACTGTCTCATGTTCTGAGGGTCCAAGATCAAGGTGTGCCAACAGGGTTGTTTCCCCTGAGGCCTTGTCCTAGTTTGTGCTCTGTTTCTGTGCTAAACGCCATCACCAAAAGCACCTTGAGGCAGAAAGGGTTTATTTCAGTTTCTACTTCCAGGTCATAGTCCACCATGAAAGGAAGGCAGGGCAGGAACTTAAGCAGGAATCATGGAAGGATGCTGCTTGCTGGCTTCTTCACTTGGTTCATGCTCAGCCACCTCTCTTGTTCAGCTGAGACCCACCTGCTTAGGGATGGTGCTGCCCACAGTGGGCAAGGCCCTTGCATGTCAATCATCCACCAAGACAATCTCTCACAGACATGGTCACAGGCCAGTCTGACCCGGGCAATTGCTCATTTGAAATTCCCGCCTCCTGGGTGGCTCTAGGCTGTGTCAAGCTGGCAATAAACCTAAGCAGCACGAGCTTCTCTCCCAGGCTTGTGTATAACCCTTCACTAAATTCTCACATGCATGCTTGGTGTCTCTGTGTGACAAAACCTCCTCTTCCTGTGAAAATACCCACGAGTGCAGGCTCATCCTGGTTCTCGTATCACATATCTTATTATAAGTCACCTCTCTGAAAGCTATGTCTCCAAACACATTTCTTGGCCATAGAACTTGTCTTACTGAGAGTTTTATTGCCGTGAAGAGACACCATGACCACAGCAACGCTTATAAAGGACAACATTTCATTGGAGCTGGTTTACAGTTCAGAGGTTTAGTCCATTGTCATCGTGGCAGGAAGCATGGTGGTACACGGGCAGACATGGTGCTGGAGAGGCACTGATGGTTCTGCATCCAGACAGGCAGACAGCAGGACGAGAGAGACCCTGGCCTAGCTTGAGCACTTGAAACCTCAAAGCCCTCCTCCAATGACACACTTCCTCCAAGGCTGCACCCACTCCACCAAGGCCACCACTCCTAATAGTGCCACCCCCTGTGAGCTTATGGAAGGCATTTTCATTCAGACCATCATGGAACTGAAGGGTACAGAGCAGGCCAAGAGCCGGGGCACCTGTGTCCCACCTCTCCATGTGACTGCGCATCTGAGAATTTTCTACCACGGTAGCCACACGGCCTTCCAGTGATCTTTTGTGTTATTATTTGCTTGTCTGTTTATTGCTACTTTTGTTCTGCCTTGAGATAGAGTCCT